>NC_079192.1:341788920-342013920 GCF_029499605.1 Hyla sarda
TCCTTACAAGCAGAGAGCTTCAAAGTTAGAAAAATGCAAAATTTTCAAATTTTTCATCAAATTTATGGATTTTTCACCAAGAAAGGATGCAAGTTACCACAAAAATTTACCACTATGTTAAAGTAGAATATGTCACGAAAAAACAATCTCGGAATCAGAATGATAACTAAAAGCATTCCAGAGTTATTAATGTTTAAAGTGACAGTGGTCAGATGTGCAAAAAACCCTCCGGTCCTTAAGGCCAAAATGGGCTCCGTCCTGAAGCGGTTAAACGTGTTGTGTTTTTTTTTAAATTTACTTTACAGGCTTAGTAGTGGAAGCTGTCTTGTAGACGGAGTCCATTACCAAACCAGGGCTTAGTGTTAGCCCCAAAAAACAGCTAGTGCTAACCCCCAATTATTACCCCGGTACCCACCGCCACAGGGATGCCAGGAAGAGTCGGTACCAACAGGCCCGGAGCATCATAAATGGCACTCCTGGGCCTAGGTGGCAACAAGCTGCAAATATTTAGGCTGGGGAGGGCTAGTAACAATGGTCCTTGCCCACCCTGGTAACGTCAGGCTGTTGCTGCTTGGTTGGTATTTGGCTGAGAATAAAAATAGGAAGAACCCTATGCGTTTTTTTTATTACATTTTTATTTATTTATGCAAAAAACATTTAACCCTTTAGGACCAGGTCCATTTTGGCCTTAAAGGGGTACTCCGCCCCTAGACATCTTATCCCCTATCCAAAGGATAGGGGATAAGATGTCAGATTGCCAGGGTCCCGCTGCTGGGGACCCCGGGGATCGCTGCTGCAGCACCCCGCTATCATACTGCGCAGAGCGAGATCGCTCTGCACGCAATGACGGGCAATACGGGGGCCGGAGCATGGTTACATCACGGCTCCGCCCCTCGTGACATCACCGCCCACCCCCATCAATGCAAGTCTATGGGAGGGGGAGTGGCGGTCGTCACGCCCCTGCCATAGACTTGCATTAAGGGGACAGGCCGTGATGTCTTGAGGGGCGGAGCCATGACGTCACGCTGCTCCGGCCCCTGTATCGCCCGTCATTACGCACAGAGCGAACTCGCTCTGTGCAGTAATGATGGCAGGGTGCCACAGCGGCGATCCCCGGGGTCCCCAGCAGCGGGACCGCGGCGATCTAACATCTTATCCCCTATCCTTTGGATAGGGGATAAGATGCCAGGGGCGGAGTACCCTTTTATATAACTCTTTTATATTTCCATCTACAGACCCATATGAGGAATTTTTTTTTGCGTCACCAATTTTACTTTGTAATTACATCACTTATTATACAATTAACCCCTTCCCGCTATTGGACGTATGCATACGTCCAGGCGAATTACTTGTTCGCGCAAATGGACGTATGCATACGTCCAAGCGATCTCCTGCTCTGCCGCGGGCAGCGCAGGAGATCGCGGGTGGGACTCAGCTGTCAATCACAGCCGGAGTCCCACCGCAGCTGCCGGGGCCGCGATCGCGCCGGTCCCGGCAGCATTAACCCCATAGATGCCGTGATCAGTTCTGATCACGGCATCTACGGTGTTTGCAGGGGGAGCGCTCTCCCCCTGCCCATCAATCGCGGCGCCGCAATAAAATAAGGGGGATCGGGGGTGTCCAAGACACCCTCGATCCCCCTAGAAGAGATAGGAGTGAGGTGGCAGGGTTGCCACCCCTCCAATCCCTGCTATTGATCGGCGGAGCGGCCGACCAATAGCAGACTGGGGGCGGGGGGGTTAAAGTTCGGTTCCCCCCGCTATGCCCACCCATCGGTGTCCGGGCACAGCGGGGGGAACCGTGTAATAGCGGCGGCGGCAGCGGCGGTCACTTACCCGGCGGCGGCGGCTGTGATTACGGCGGCGGTGGAGGTAAGTATGATGCCGCGTGTCCAGAGTCTGTTGCCTAGCAACATCTGCAGGGCGACAGTTTAGAGAGTGGTCTCTAAACTGTCGCCCTCCAGATGTTGCAAAACTACAACTCCCACCATGCCTTGACAGCTGTTTGCTGTGTTGGCATGCTGGGAGTTGTAGTTTTCCAAGATTTAGAGGGGTTCAGGTTGGAGATCACTGACAGTGGTCTCTAAACTGTAGCCCTCCAGATATTACAAAACTACAACTCCCAGCATGCCCAGACAGCAGTTTGCTGTCTTAGCATGCTGAGATTTGTAGTTTTGCAACATCTGGAGGGCCCCTCTAAATCTTGCAAAACTACAACTCCCAGCATTCAGGAACAGCAAATGGCTGTCTCGGCATGCTGGGAGTTGTACTTGCGTGCCTCCAGCTGTTGCATAACTACATCTCCCAGCATTCCCTTTGGCAATCAGTACATGCTGAGAGTTGTAGTTTTGCAACAGCTGGAGGCACACTGGTTGGGAAATACCGAGTTAGGTAATAGGTTCTATTACCTAACTCAGTATTTTCCAAACAGTGTGCCTCCAGCTGTTGCAAAACTACAACTCCCAGCATGCACGTTCTGTCAGTGCATGCTGGGAGTTGTAGTTCTCCCCCCCCCCTCCCATGTGAATGTACAGGTTACATTCACACTGGCGATGGATTACAGTGAGTTCCCTGCTTCAAGTTTGAGCTGCAGCCGCAGCTCATACTCCTAGCGAGAGACTCAGTGTAATCCGCCGTCAGTGTGAATGTAACCTAAAAACACTACACTACACTAACATAAGATAAAGAGTAAAACACTACATATACACACGTACACTGCCCCCCCCCACCACCACCCCTTCCCCCCCAATAAAAATGAAAAACGTATCCTACAGCAGTGTTTCCAAAATGGAGCCTCCAGCTGTTGCAAAACAAAAACTCCCAGCATTTCCGGACAGCCATTGACTGTCCAAGCATGCTGGGAGTTTAGCAACAGCTGGAGGCACCCTGTTTGAGAATCACTGGTGTAGAATAACCCTATGTCCACCCCTATGCAAATCCCTAATTTAGGCCTCAAATGCACATGGCGCTCTCTCACTTCGGAGCCCTGGCGTATTTCAAGGCAACAGTTTAGGGCCACATATGGGGTATTTCCGTACTCGGGAGAAATTGCCTAACAAATTTTGGGGGGCTTTTTCTCCTTTTACCCCTTATGAAAAGGTAAAGTTGGGCTCTACACCAGCATGTTAGTGTAAAAAAAAACATTTTTGTACACTAACATACTGGTGTTGCCCCATACTTTAAAATTTCACAAGTGGTAAAAGAAAAAAAGCCTCCAAAATTTGTAACGCAATTTCTCCTGAGGACGGAGATACCCCATATGTGGGCGCAAAGTGTTCTGGGGGCGCACAACAAGGCTCAGAAGGGAGGTCTAAATTGGTGATTTGCACAGGGGTGGCTGATTTTACAGCGGTTCTGACATAAGTGCAAAACAATAAATACCCACATGTGACCCCATTTTGGAAACTACACCCCTCACGGAATGTAACAAGGGGTACAGTAAGCATTTACACCCCACAGGTGTCTGACAGATCTTTGAAACAGGGGTCTGTGAAAATGAAAAATAAAATTTTTAATTTGCACAGCCCACTGTTCCAAAGATCCGTCAAATGCCAGTGGGGTGTAAATTCTCCCTGCACCCCTTATTACCTTCCGTGAGGGGTGTAGTTTTAAAAATGGGGTCACATGTGGGGGGGTCCACTGTTCTGGCACCACGGGGGGGCTTTGGAAATGCACATGGCCAAATTCTCTCTCCAAAAGCTCAATGATGCTCCTTCTCTTCTGAGCATTGTAGTTCGCCCCAAGTGCACTTCACGTCCACTTATTGGGTATTTCCATACTCAGAAGAGATGGGGTTACAAATTTTGGGGGGTATTTTCTGCTATTATCCCTTGTACAAATGTAAAATTTGGGGGAAAACAAGCATTTTAGTGTAAATTTTTTTTTTTTTTTTTACATATGCAAAAGTCGTGAAACACCTGTGGGGTATTAAGGTTCACTTTACCCCTTGTTACGTTCCCCAAGGGGTCTAGTTTCCAAAATGGTATGCCATGTGGTTTTTTTTTTCTGTCCTGGCACCATAGGTGCTTCCTAAATGTGACATGCCCCCAGAGCAAAATTTGCTTCCAAAAAGCCAAATGTGACTCCTTCTCTTCTGAGACCTGTAGTGCCCCAGCAGAGCACTTTTCATCCCCATATTAGGTGTTTTCTGAATCAGGAGAAATTGGGCTTCAAATTTTGGGGGGTATTTTCTGCTATTACCTTTTTTAAAAATGTTAAATTTTTGCTAAACCAAGCATTTTTGGTAAAAAAAAATATATTTATTTTACATATGCAAAAGTCGTGAAACACCTGTGGGGTATTAAGGTTCACTTTATCCCTTGTTACGTTCCTCAAGGAGTCTAGTTTCCAAAATGGTATGCCATGTCATTTTTTTTGCTGTCCTGGCACCATAGAGGCTTCCTAAATGCGACATGCCCCCCGAGTGCTCTCAAAAAGCCAAATATGACTCCTTCTCTTCTGAGCATTGTAGTTTGCCCGTAATGCACTTCAGGTCAACTTATGGGGTACCTCCATACTCAGAAGAGATGGGGTTACAAATTTTGGGGGGTATTTTCTGCTATTAACCCTTGCAAAAATGTTAAATTTGGGGGGAAACACACATTTTAGTGAATTTTTTTTTTTTTTTTTACATATGTAAAAGTCATGAAACACCTGTGGGGTATTAAGGCTCACTTAATTCCTTGTTACGTTCCTCAAGGGGTCTAGTTTCCAAAATGGTATGCCATTTTTTTTTTTTGCTGTTTTGGCACCATAGGGGCTTCCTAAATGCAACATGCCCCCAAAAAACCATTTCAGAAAAACGTACTATCCAAAATCCCCTTGTCGCTCCTTCGCTTCTGAGCCCTCTACTGCGCCCGCCGAACAATTTACATAGACATATGAGGTATGTGCTTACTCGAGAGAAATTGGGCTACAAATTCAAGTATAAATTTTATCCTTTTACCCCTTGAAAAAATTCAAAAATTGGGTCTACAAGAACATGCAAGTGTAAAAATGAAGATTTTGAATTTTCTCCTTCACTTTGCTGCTTTTCCTGTGAAACACCTAAAGGGTTAAAACGCTTACTGAATGTCATTTTGAATACTTTGGGGGGTGTAGTTTTTATAATGGGGTCTTTTATGGGGTATTTCTAATATGAAGACCCTTCAAATCCACTTCAAACCTGAACTGGTCCATGAAAAATAGCGAGTTTGAAAATTTTGTGAAAAATTGTAAAATTGCTGCTGAACTTTGAAGCCCTCTGGTGTCTTCCAAAAGTAAAAACTCATAAATTTTATGATGAAAATATAAAGTAGACATATTGTTTATGTGAATCCAAAAAAAAAAAATATTTGGAATATCCATTTTCCTTACAAACAGAGAGCTTCAAAGTTAGAAAAATGCAAAATTTTCAATTTTTTCATCAAATTTTGGGATTTTTCACCAAGAAAGGATGCAAGTTACCACAAAAATTTACCACTATGTTAAAGTAGAATATGTCATGAAAAAACAATCTCGGAATCAGATTGATAAGTAAAAGCATTCCAGAGTTATTAATGTTTAAAGTGACAGTGGTCAGATGTGCAAAAAAGGGCTGCGTCCTAGAGGTGAAAATGGGCTGTGTCCTTAACCCCTTAACGACGCAGGACGTATATTTACGTCCTGCGCCGGCTCCCGCGATATGAAGCGGGATCGCGCCGCGATCCCGCATCATATCGCGTCGGTCCCGGCGGTAATCAACGGCCGGGACCCGCGGCTAATACCACACATCGCCGATCGCGGCGATGTGCGGTATTAACCCTTTAGAAGCGGCGGTCAAAGCTGACCGCCGCTTCTAAAGTGAAAGTGAAAGTGACCCGGCTGCTCAGTCGGGCTGTTCGGGACCGCCGCGGTGAAATCGCGGCGTCCCGAACAGCTGATCGGACACCGGGAGGGCTCTTACCTGCCTCCCCGGTGTCCGATCGACGAATGACTGCTCCGTGCCTGAGATCCAGGCAGGAGCAGTCAAGCGCCGATAATGCTGATCACAGGCGTGTTAATGCACGCCAGTGATCAGCATTAGAGATCAGTGTGTGCAGTGTTATAGGTCCCTATGGGACCTATAACACTGCAAAAAAAATGTAAAAAAAAAGTGTTAATAAAGGTCATTTAACCCCTTCCCTAATAAAAGTTTGAATCACCCCCCTTTTCCCATAAAAAAAATAAAACAGTGTAAAAAAAATAAAAAATAAACATATGTGGTATCGCCGCGTGCGTAAATGTCCGAACTATAAAAATATATCATTAATTAAGCCGTACGGTCAATGGCGTACGCGCAAAAAAATTCCAAAGTCCAAAAAAGCGTATTTTGGTCACTTTTTATATCATTAAAAAAATGAATAAAAAGTGATCAAAAAGTCCGATCAAAACAAAAATCATACCGATAAAAACTTCAGATCACGGCGCAAAAAATGAGTCCTCATACCACCCCATACGTGGAAAAATAAAAAAGTTATAGGGGTCAGAAGATGACATTTTTAAACGTATAAATTTTCCTGCATGTAGTTATGATTTTTTCCAGAAGTGCGACAAAATCCAACCTATATAAGTAGGGTATCATTTTAACCGTATGGACCTACAGAATAATGATAAGGTGTAATTTTTACCGAAATATGCACTGCGTAGAAACGAAAGCCCCCAAAAGTTACAAACTGGCGTTTTTTTTTTCGATTTTGTCGCACAATGATTTTTTTTTCCGTTTCGCCGTGCATTTTTGGGTAAAATGACTAATGTCACTGCAAAGTAGAATTGGCGACGCAAAAAATAAGCCATAATATGGATTTTTAGGTGGAAAATTGAAAGGGTTATGATTTTTAAAAGGTAAGGAGGAAAAAACGAAAGTGCAAAAACGGAAAAACCCTGAGTCCTTAAGGGGTTAAGGGGTTAAATGTATGGCGCAACCAAACAAATATTATTTAGCAAATTTTGGAAGGTTTTGTTTTCACGTTGTACACTTTCCAGTAAAAATGACATGTTTTCTTTATTCTGTGGGTCAATGCGATAAAAATGATACCCATAGTTATCTGCTTTTCTATAATTGTAACGCTTAAAAAAAATCTCAAACCATTTAAACAAAACTAGTATGTTTGAAATAGCCCTATTTTGACTAGCTATAACATTCTCATTTTTCCGTATATGGGGCGGTATGAGGGCTAATATTTTGCGCCATTATCTGTAGTTTTTATCAATACCACTTTTGCTTAGGTTTTTATTAATTTTTTTTATTAATTTTTTGTTTAATAAATTGTGACAAAAAAGCTGGTTACGACGTTCACCATACAGGATAATTAACAATATATTTTAATAGTTCAGACTTTTACGCACGCGGCGATACCAAATATGTGTATTAATGATTTTTTTAAAGCTTTTTTGAGGTAAAATGGGAAAAATGGACGTTTTACTTTTTTATTGGGGGAGGGGATTTTTCACATATTTTAACTTTTTTATTTTACATTGTTTTACTTACATTGTTTTTTTTTTCTTTTTTTACACTTTAATAGTCCTCATAGGGGACTCCTCATAGGGGACTATTTATAGCAGTCATTTAAATGCTAATACTGTTCAGTGCTACAGAACGCGCTTACCAAAGCAACAATGATAAATGTCCCCACAAATTTTCTCTCACATTTTATCAATCTGCTCCACCCCTAACTCCTTCCTCCTCTATGTGTCTGCCTATCCTCCAAATCCTGTTATGGTGAATCCTGCTTTCCTACTGTGTCCACCAGTCCCCTTTATTCTTTACATGTGTTTTTTATTATTATTTTTTTTTCATGTTGTAAGAACAATATACCACAGTCCGTGCATGCTCCAAAGATAAGCAAACAAACAATGCATCATGCTTGTAATGTCTATAAACACTTGAATTTGCATTCACTCAAAGTGATATAAAAAGTGTAATAAAACACCCCTTGTGTACCTTACAGTAAACTAAAGAAGCACAAAACACAGCCCCCCCCCCCCCCCCAATTTTGCAATAAAATATTTGTCTTATTCTATCGCTATAAAGAACACTGTAGAAAGAGAAGCATGTCGACAAGCATTTTGTGCTGTTGCAAAATAACTTGTTCTGACATTTTCTATCAGTGGTTTTACATCCTTCCTCATCCAGGGCTAAAAGAATTTTCAGTTTGTGGCTACATGTTGAGTAGAACACAAAGAAACACTACTGAAGAACATGTTATATGACAAAGCTGTTCACCAATGTATTTAAGCTTTCAGACAAAGTGGGCGTCATATTCAAAACTCCTCACATCAAAAAGTTCATGTTTTGCGCCAAAATTTTGTCGCCAAAAAGTTCACATCAGATATTCAAAATGTTTTACATGAGAATTATCCAAGGTTTACACTAGTCACATCAGTTTTGCTAAAGTGAGTTTGTCTATGTAAAAATGATATGCACATACCATGATAGCCAGAGTGACAATGTTTTATGACTGACAACTGAAAGGTATAGCAGAAGAATCTGGGAAGGAGTCGGGGGGGGGGGGGGGAGGGGGGCGCAGAGGGGTCTGAAGGAGTGGACAGATTGGTCTGGGTGGACATAGGGGTCTGAAAAGTTGAAAGAGGGGTCTGGCTCAGCCCACCAAGTAATTGGCCGTTGTGTCAGGACAGAGAAGTCGGGGGGGACAGTGAAGTCTGGAGGAGGAAGATATGGGGGTCTGGAGGGATATAGGGATCTGCAGGAGGACAGAGGGGTCTGGAGGACAGAGTGGTCTGGGGGTACACTGGAAATAGGGACAGGGTGTTCAGTAATATTATTTTCAATGACGTAGTGTCTGGCAGGGTTATATTCAGGGGGCACAGTGTCTGGCAGGGTTAAAATAATTATTGTCTTTATATAGAAAATAAGGATCTGCTGACAAAGCGGAAAGGTAATGATGTTCAGGAGTCAACTCAGCAGAGGGGAGATATAGCTGGAAGAAGTCATAGTGCCGGAAGATGAAGATGAACAAAATAAAGACATTACCTGCGATTCATTGATATTATTGTGCATTCCCCTGACTGTCCCATAAGTACTGTAGTCACTTATAAGTTCTGCAGGGATCATGGGTGAAACTGTACCCCAATCTATAGCTCTCCAGCTGTCAAAACTTCAACTCTCATGATGCCTGAGGCTCTTCAGGCATGTTGAGAATTGTAGCTTTGGGGGCGTGGCCTGGCAGCCTAGGTGGATGGTCGCACTGTGAGTGAGCTCCGTCTTCCCGGCCTGAAACAGCTATTATACCTAACTTCCGACACTCCTATCTGACCACCTGCAGCTACCTGACGGTCCCTAACCATGAGAGGACGCCGGAAGAGGGTTTCCAAACAAGAAACCCTTGTTAAATTCAACTTTACAAGGCGCATACCTTCCTCCCAAGATGGCGGCGGCGGCCAACGCGGCTCTCCTCTCGCGGCTTCTCCGACTGAAAGATCACTCCCTGGTTTCACTCCTGGACTGTCTAACGCGCGTCGCTCTCTGTCTGATCCCGCTCTGCATTGCCTTGCTGAAGCGGAGGGAGCGGATAATGTCTCGCAGACACGAGTGGGGACCTCTGTGTGCAGTGATGGAGGAGGACAAGATGGCGGGGATTGGCCGGACCGCACAGATGGCGGGGCACAGAAGGCGGCGATATCGCCATTCTCTAGTCCGATGCGACAGAAACAAAGACTGACAGATCCGGAGGAGAGCTGCCGGACTGAAGGAAGAAAAGACACCACGAAGGTCAGTAAAGCTACACCCTCTAAGCTAGAAGCTCTCCCGGTAGCTGATCTCACACTAACTGATACCACTATGAAGAGCATGTTGTTAGCCCTCAGGCAGACTTTTCTGTCAGACATAGCTGAGGTCATAACTCCGCTGCAGGCATCAGTGGGGGAGCTTGGAGACCGTGTAACCCACATAGAGACGAAGCTAGAGGAATTCTCTGAACTCCATAACACACTTGTGGAATCTCATACAGATCTGGATGAGGAAGTTGCAGCACTTAGAGCAAAAATAGCTGATCTGGAAGATAGAAGTAGAAGGAACAATCTAAAGCTTAGAGGGGTCCCTGAATCAGTGCACACCGCTGACATCCCTTCATATGCTCGTTCCTTACTACAAGCTATACTACCAGAGGTTACTGCGCAGGAACTGGAGATTGACCGGGCTCATAGGATCCCAAGACCCCAGCATTTGGATGACTCCACTCCTAGGGATATCCTGGCTAGGATCCATTTTTTTTCGGTGAAGGAGAAGGTATTGGAGTTCTCGAGAAAAAATGGGGGTCTGCCCGCACCCTATCACCATGTGTCTGTATATGCGGATCTCTCTAATGCCACTCTACAAGCCAGGAGGCTGCTTCTGCCTATCACTCAGGCTCTCAGAGCAGCTAATGTGGCGTACAGATGGGGCTTTCCTGTTCGCTTGCTTATACGCAGAGGGGACACCATGCATGTTATTAAATCGCTGACGGAGGGCGAGGATTTGCTCTCCAAATGGAATCTTCAAGCTGTTCCCCCCTCTGGTTTACCGCCCAGATCACGACCTCGCAGGGTGAAAAAGGACTGGTCAGTCGGGTGAGATGAGAGGTGACTTGTCATTTATTTTTATTTTTTTCCTCGGATGTATATCTGATTTTTTCCTTGTTTCAGGCATGGAGCTAACTGTTCACTATGGGCTTCAAGGTGGACTTTGCCCTCTTCCACAATGTGGGCTCTTGTTCCGTGAGCCTCTTTTTTCTTTTTTTTATATTGCTATATACGTTATGGCCCTTTATTGTTTTGTTGCTTTTTACTTTGCTAACTTACTTTGTTCACTGTAATTGCCTTACCGATATATTCAGGAGGTGTGTGTGCTGGCTGGGGGGCACGCATCTCCACTATTATTTTGATTTACTTGCTATGTTGTGTATCATCTTTATATGTCCTTATGGTTATAAAATTTACTAGTCTTAATGCTAACGGTCTGAATGCTCCCCACAAACGTTCGTACCTAAGGAAAGAAGCATTGACTACTAAAAGTGATGTCATCTGTGTCCAGGAGACACATCTGTTAGCAAAAGATGCATATAGGGTTAAACACCCCCAATATCCCCACATTTTTCACTCCCACTTCACTACCAAATCTAGAGGGGTTATGATAGCAATAAGGAACACAGTCTCCTTTTCATTGTCAGATATGATTTTGGATGTTAATGGCAGATATATTATATTGTACTGTACAATTAATGCTGTCCCTCTTACCATTGTTTCTATATATGCCCCCAACTCAGGACAGCTTCGGTTCTTACAGAGGGTACTTAGGAAGGCTAATAGTACCAAGTGGGATTCCCTTATGATATGTGGAGACTACAACTCTATTATGGATTCCACTCTAGATACCTCCTCGTCCTCCAGATTGTCCTCCCTAGATATCTCCCCCTGGGTGTGGGAATCTGGGATGTATGATGTATGGCGTATCCAACATGAAACGGAGAGAGATTACACCTTCCATTCAGGGGTACATAACACTTACTCTAGGATTGATATGATACTGGTCGCTAGTCACCTTTTAACCTCTGTGCGAGAATCCTCTATTGACTCGATAAGGTGGTCGGACCATGCGGCGGTCTCGGTAGTTATGGAAGACAAGTTGCATAGCATTCCTACTTATATGTGGAGACTTAGCCCGTTCCTATTATCTCACCCTAAATTTTCTCAACAGATTAGGCAGGATATCACTACATATTTTCAACTTAATGGGGATTCTGTCAAAAGCAGGATTTCCCTTTGGAACTGCCACAAAGCGGTAATTAGGGGAATGTGTATTAAATACGGTTCTGTCCTCAAGAAAGATAGGGAGGAGAAGATGGAGAAACTATTTGCCAAGTTAAAATGTGTGGAAGAATCAAATAAAAAATCCCCATCTGATTCTTTGGCTCTCCAACTAGCGGAATTACGTAGAGAACTCAGATGCTATATGCTCACCAGCTATGAGAAATCGCATCGGAAATTGCAGGCCCATTATTACTCGCAAGATAACAAATCTGGTAAGCTATTGGCCGCCAGACTGAAAACTAGACAACTGAAAACACGTATCTCTGGACTCATACACCCTATCTCTGGCGCAAAATTGATCACGCCCAAGGATATAGCCAATGGCTTTGCATCCTTTTATGCCCATTTATATAATTTGAAGGACTCTATCCCCGAGCAATTAGACCATATTTCTATTACTAGGGACTATCTGGCTCGATTGAATTTGCCCACTTTATCTATGCAGCAAATATCTGATTTAAATAGCCCCATCACGATTAGTGAAATACAGAAAATAATCCGCTCCCTCCCAGCTGGTAAGGCTCCAGGACCAGATGGGTTTATCAGCGCCTACTATAAAACATTCAATGACATACTATCTCCACACTTACTTGACTTCTGTGAGGAGGCGATAGTAGCTGGCTCCTTCCCGAAGGAAAATCTTCAGGCCATGATTACGACTCTACCCAAGCCCGGCAAATCGGATGATTTGCCACAAAACTATAGACCTATATCATTACTCAACCAGGATTTAAAAATATTCGCTAAATTGATAGCCTCCAGAATAGCGGTGGTCCTTCCATCCTTGGTCTCATTGGATCAGGCTGGTTTTGTGGCTGGGAGGCAAACCTCCGATAACACAAGGCGATTGATCAATGTGATGCATTATATTGAAAGAGACTCTGTCCCAGCTGTATCGTTGGCCCTGGACGCCAAGAAGGCGTTTGACCGCCTTCGGTGGTCCTTCGCCTTCTCGGTATTAGAGGCAATGGGATTTGGGGGCAATATACGACAGGCAATCGTCTCTCTATATTCCAACCCCTCTGCTAAGGTGCTTGCAAATGGTGCAGTATCGGATGAATTTGCAATCACCAATGGATCCAGACAGGGGTGCCCCCTTTCTCCCCTTATTTATATCTTATCTATCGAACCCCTTGCGCAAGCTATTAGATTGGACGGGGAGATTGGGGGTATACAGATAGGGAGAACATCGCATGTGATATCGTTATACGCCGATGACGTCATATTGTCTCTTTCCAACCCTAAACGGTCGTTACCAGCTGTAATGGATCATATTGAGCAATTTGGTTTATTGTCCTACTATCATTTAAACAATGCCAAGACACAGGCTTTATCTATGAATCTGTTGCCTGAAGAGGCACACTTCCTTCAGACTACCTATAATTTTGACTGGAGAGAATCTAACATCCAATATTTAGGAGTTCACCTCACATATCCCATATCTGCACTATACAATGCTAACTATATCCCTCTCTTGTCTTCCCTGGCTACTGAGGCTGACGCTATCTCCAAGCACTTAATGTCCTGGGTGGGCAGAGTGGCGGCATTCAAGATGTTACTCCTGCCTAAGCTTTTATATGTTTTCCGTACGTTACCGATACCAGTACCACATTCTTTTTTTGTTACTGCACAACGACTTCTATCTAAATTGATTTGGGCAGGAGGGAGACCGAGGCTGTCTCCAGCTCTACTTATTAAAAATAAATTAGCAGGGGGTCTGGGTTCTCCTGACATCAGGGGATATTATATCTCTACCCTGGTGTCTGCCCTCAGACAGTGGTGGAAAGATGATAGCACCTCCCCCTGGGCGCAAATAGAGAGACAGTCTGTTTACCCTTACTCCCTACATGACGTAATGCACATTCCTATATGGAATCTATCCCCTCCGCCAACGCATAATCCTGTTGTGAAAGCTTCCTATCAAGCCTGGGAATTCTATTTGAAACATGTAGGTTCACAATCAAGGGGAAAGATAGATGACCTTTCCTTATCATTGTTGCAGGCCACCATCCCTGATCTGGATTTGAAACACTGGAGAGAATTAGGAGTGGGTAGCTTGAAACACATATGCAGAGAAGGTAGTCTAATGTCATTTGGGGATATTCGCAAGAAGTTTCCCATCTCCACTAGGGATTTCTTCAAATACCTACAAATTAGACACCTGGTTAATTCATTGAACAACCCTTCTGTAGGCATAGATCCCCTGACTAAAATATATTTATCTGGCACTCAGAAAGGCTTGAAACCGATTTATAGACTATTAATAGGTTCCGATAAATGTACTAGGCAGTACCCTCTTAGACTTTGGGAAAGGGACTTGGGACGTAGGATAGAGGCTTGTACCTGGGAAAAGGCATTTAAAACTATTCACAGGGCCTTCCAGTGCTCATCCCATGTGGAAAGCGCTTTTAAAACTATTCTAAGATGGTATTTTACGCCAGAAAAAATTTCTAAAGCATATCCCACAGCGTCTGATAAATGTTGGCGAGGGTGTGGACACAAGGGGACCCTTTTTCATATTTTGTGGAACTGCCCTTTAATACAAACCTTCTGGGTTTCCTGCAAACTATTGACGCAATCCCTTTTCCCGTGTCAGGTGCCTTGGTCCCCCCAACAAGTGTTGTTATTTTTAAACTTAGAAGATGTCCCCCCCCCCTTTTAGAGACCTGTATTGCATAATATGTATAGTAGCCAAAACTGTGCTCTTGAGTGGTTGGAAAACCTTGCATGTCCCAAGCATTTCCCATGTAATTAGCAAATTGAATACCACTTACTCATTTGAGAAAGTAATAGCACTGGGATCGGGCAGGTATCAATCTTTTGCAGATAGATGGCAGAGTTGGTCCGCCTCTCCCAATAGTGTGGATATTTAAACGCTCTAGAGCTCCCCCTAGTCCCTAGTATTTGTTCTGAAAGTGGTGTGGTACACTTTTTCCCCCCATATAAGTTTTCGTAGGGATGATGTGTCTGAGGTATGTTACCGAATATAATATACCCAATTTCTGGAGCAATTCAGACCAGGGCATACATTGGATAATAAAGAAAAAGATACTATTTTGATTTAACACCTGTCAAGGTAGGCAATGAAACACAGACCCTACAGTGTTGAATTTCCGAGCTTTAACTGTGAACTTTATTGAGATGTCCAGAGATCAAACAATCATTACTGTTGTTATTTTTATTTTGTTTGTTTTTGTCATCTGGCGCTATGTTCAGCGCTATTTGTCCTGTACTGTATTGTTGTTATACGATAAAACTTCAATAAAAACATTGAACGGAGAATTGTAGCTTTACAACAGCTGGAGAGTCACTTTCATCCGAGGTGATTGGTGGGGTTCCCAGCAGTCAGACCCCCACTTAACAAATGGGCTGCTTAGTCAAAAATGCCTGGGCCTATTTTTGGACCAAGTCTGGACCTGACTGACAACATGTCTGTTTATGCTAATCTATAACTAAATGGGTGCTGGGCTGCAAGAGACATTTAGACAACTACAAAAGAAAGCCTTCACAGTCACATTATATGCAGTGCATAAGCATTGTGTACACACTTATGACTTAATTGCTGGAAAAGTAGTAATGAGGAAAAAAAGCGAACAAAGCCAAATTAAATGAACTACCTCTGTCAATTATGTGACTATTATATGTAAATGTTTTTTTTATATGTTATATTCAGTATCTCACATAAGTAAATAGACCCCTCACATTTGTGTGCATATTTTATTATCTATTTTCATGTGACATTAAAGAAATTGCACACTGCGATAATGTCTAAAAGTGATTGCACAGACTTCATAGCAGTGTTTAAAGGGGTATTCCGAGGTTAACAAACTTTTAACTACCCTGCCCATTATGAATATTTATGCTAGTTATATATGTACTTGCTATACCGCTCTTTGACGTGGATAGTCTTCTTTTTCTTCATTATATGGTCCTCCCAGGTCTAGCATTTCCTCTCAGGTACATATGATGTTTGTCTCACAATCCTTTGTGGCTCTAGGCGGCAGCTGGTATATGGGGGCTTGGCTATTTCTTGTATTTCCTCACAAGCCAGCCCCCTGATGACGTTTGCGGTCCATCTGGACGTCCAGATGTGCCAGCGTTCCCTGCGTACCCTGAACAGATTGCCGAGATCATGGGATGCCGGCACGTCAGGACGTACTAGTCTTTGTACTCATCACATGGTTGATGCCACACACACTTAACACTAGTGATGTTGCGAACATAACATTTTCGGTTCGCGAACGACGAACGCGAACTTCCGCAAATGTTCGCGAACCGGGCGAACCGCCATTGACTTCAATGGGCAGGCAAATTTTAAAACCCACAGGGACTCTTTCTGGCCATAATAGTGATTTAAAAGTTGTTTCAAGGGGACTAATACCTGGACTGTGGCGTGCTGGTGGGCGATCCATGGCAAAACTCCCAAGGAAAATTACATAGTTGATGCAGAGTCTGGTTTTAATCCATAAAGGGCATAAATCACCTATTATTCCTAAATTCTTTGGAATAAAGGCAGCACATAGAGCCCCCCTTTAGGCATCACATAGTTAGATCCCCCTTTAAGCAGCACATAGATTCCCCCATATTAGGCAGCACATAGTTAGATACCCCCTTTAGGCAGCACATAGGTAGAGCCTCCCTTTAAGCAGCACATAGAGCCCCCTTTAGGCAGCACATAGTTAGATCCCCCTTTAGGCATCACATAGTTAGATCCCCCCTTTAGGCAGCACATAGATTCCCCCATGTTAGGCAGCACATAGTTAAAGCCCCCTTTAGACAGCAAATAGAGCCCCCCTTTAGGCAGCACATAGATTCCCCCATATTAGGCAGCACATAGTTAGAGCCTTCCTTTAGGCAGCACATAGAGCCCCCTTTTAGGCAGCACATATTTAGATCCCCCCTTTAGGCAGCACATAGATTCCCCCATTTAGGCAGCACATAGTAAGAGCCCCCCTTTAGGCAGCACTGGTTTTATTTCACAGCCAAAAAAGTTTTATTTTATTTTATTTGAACAACTGTCACACCAAATGTGATTTGCACTAGTGTGACAATGAGCAAAAAAGGTTGCCAGCGGAGTTCCCCTTTTAACCTGTTGGAGATGAAGGGCGTATGCATACGCCCTTGCGTCCTGGTACGTAAGGACCGGGCTGACTGCTGATATCTATCAGCAGGCACCCCGTGCAAATGCCCAGGGGGGTCATTAGACCCCCCATGTAGGCGATCGTCGCAAATCACAAGTGAATTCACACTTGCGATTTGCGCCGATTCCGGGTCATTATGGGTTTATGGTGACCCGGAATATAAGGGGGATCGCGGTTGTCTAAGACACCCACGATCCCCCTGAAGCGATAGGAGTGAGGTGGCAGGGGTTTCACCCCTCCTATCCCTGCTAT
This sequence comes from Hyla sarda, assembly GCF_029499605.1. Lineage (NCBI taxonomy): Eukaryota > Metazoa > Chordata > Amphibia > Anura > Hylidae > Hyla > Hyla sarda. Next base: position 341,806,115 of record NC_079192.1, read on the forward strand.
TGGTGGTCTAGACGCGACCACCAATAGTAGATCAGGGGCGGGAGGGCTTTACTTTCGTTTTCCCCGTCCTGCCCACCCACAATAGGCCGGGCAGAATGGGGAAAACGAAGAGGACCGGGCGCCGACGTCCACTTACCCGTCCGGAGGCTGCGAAGTGACGGTGATCGGCGGGTGGCGACGGAGATCTGCGGGCGGCGTGCGGCAGAAGAGGACAGCTCCCTGGATGCGACGGAAGCCGGTGAGTTGCCTAGCAACATCTAGAGGGCTACAGTCTGAGACCACTATAGTGGTCTCTAGACTGTAGCCCTCCAGATGTTGCAAAACTACAACTCCCAGCATGCCCAGACAGCTGTTTGCTGTGTGGGCATGCTGGAATTTGTAGTTTTGCAACAGCTGAAGGTCTACAGTTTAGAGACCACTGCACAGTGATCTCTATACTGCCCGCTAGATCTTGCAAAACTACAACTCCTAGCATGCCCACACAGCTGTTTGCTGTCTGGGCATGCTGGGAGTTGTAGTTTTGCAACATCTGGAATTCCACAGTTTAGAGATCACTGTTCAGTGGTCTCCAAATTGTAGCACTCCAGATGTTGCAAAACTGCAAATCGCAGCATGCCCAAACAGCAAACAGCTGTCTTGGCATGCTGGGAGTTGTAGTTGCATACCTCCAGCTGTTGCAAAACTACATCTCCCAGCATGCCCTTCTGTGATCAGTACATGCTGGGAATTGTAGTTGTGCAACAGCTGGAGGCACACTGGTTGGAAAATACTGAGTTAGGTAACAGAACCTAACTGAAGGTTTTCCAACCAGTGTGCCTCCAGCTGTTGCAAAACTACATCTCCCAGCATGTACTGACAGACCGTGCATGATGTGAGTTGTAGTTTTGCAACAGCTGGAGGCACACTGGTTGGAAAATACTGAGTTAGGTAACAGAACCTAACTGAAGGTTTTCCAACCAGTGTGCCTCCAGCTGTTGCAAAACTAGAACTCCCAGCATGCACGGTCTGTCAGTACATGCTGGGAGTTGTAGTTTTGCAACAGCTGGAGGCACACTGGTTGGAAAATACTGAGTTAGGTAACAGAACCTAACTGAAGGTTTTCCAACCAGTGTGCCTCCAGCTGTTGCAAAACTACATCTCCCAGCATGTACTGACAGACCGTGCATGATGTGAGTTGTAGTTTTGCAACAGCTGGAGGCACACTGGTTGGAAAATACTGAGTTAGGTAACAGAACCTAACTGAAGGCTTTCCAACCAGTGTGCCTCCAGCTGTTGCAAAACTACAACTTCCAGCATGCACGGTCTGTCAGTACATGCTGGGAGTTGTAGTTTTGAAACAGCTGGAGGTTTGCCCCCCATGTGAACGTACAGGGTACATTCACATAGGCGGGTTTAAAGTAAGTTTCCTGCTTCAAGTATGAGCTGAGGAAAATTTTTCGCCGCAGCGCAAATTCCTAGCGGGAAACTCACCGTAACCCGCCAATGTGAATGTACCCTAAAAACACTACACTAACACCTAATAAAGAGTAAAACACTACATAAACACCCCCTTACACTGCCCCCCCCCCCCCAATAAAAATGAAAAACGTATTGTACGGCAGTGTTTCCAAAACGGAGCCTCCAGCTGTTGCAAAACAACAACTCCACGCATTTCTGGACAGCCAGTGACTGTCCAGGCATGCTAGGAGTTAAGCAACAGCTGGAGGCACCCTGTTTGGGAATCACTGGCGTAGAATACCCCTATGTCCATCCCTAAGCAATCCCTAATTTAGTCCTCAAATGCGCATGGCGCTCTCTCACTTCAGGGCCCTGTCGTATTTCAAGAAAACAGTTTAGGGCCACATATGGGGTATTTCCGTACTCGGGAGAAATTGCACTACAATTTTTTTTATTTTTTTTTCTCCTTTTGCACCTTATGAAAAGGAAAAGTTACCCCAAATTTTTTTTTTACACTAACATGCTGGTGTTGGCCTTTACTTTTTATTTTCACAAGAGGTAAAAGGAAAAAAATACCCCCAAAATTTGTAACGCAATTTCTCCTGAGTACGGAAATACCCCATATGTGGGCGCAAAATGCTCTGCGGACGCACAACAAGGCTCAGGAGTGAGAGCGCACCATGTACATTTGAGACCTAAATTGGTGATTTGCACAGGGGTGGCCGATTTTACAGCAGTTCTGACATAAACCCAAAAAAATAAATACCCACATGTGACCCCATTTTGGAAACTACACCCCTCACAAAATGTAATAAGGGGTACAGTGAGCATTTTCGCCCCACAGGTGTCTGACAGATTTTTGGAACAGTGGTCCGAGAAAATGAAAAATTTAATTTTTTTGTTTGCACAGCCCACTGTTCCAAAGATCTGTCAAACACCAGTAGGGTGTAAATGCTCACTTCACCCCTTATTACATTCCGTGAGGGGTGTTGTTTCAAAATGGCGTCACATATGGGGGGGTCCACCCTTCTGGCACCACGGGGAGCTTTGTAAATGCACATGGCCCCCAACTTCCATTCCAAACAAATTATCTCTCTAAAAGCCCAATGGCGCTCCTTCTCTTCTGAGCATTGTAGTTAGCTTGCAGTGCACTTGACGTCCAAACATGGGGTATTTCCATACTCAGAAGAAATGGGGTTACAAATTTTGGGAGGCATTTTCTCCTATTACCCCTTGTAAAAAAGTAAACATTTTTTTTTTCATTTACACATCCGACTTTAACAAAAAGTTGTCAAACACCTTGTGGGGTGTTAAGGCTCACCGTACCCCTTGTTATGTTCCTTGAGGGGTGTAGTTTCCATATTAGTGTGCGATGTTGGGGGGGGGGGGTTTGCTGTCCTGGCACCATAGGGGCTTCCTAAATGGGACATGCCCCCCAAAAACTATTTCAGAAAAAGTCACTCTCCAAAATCCCATTGTCGCTCCTTACCTTCTGAGCCCTCTACTGCGCCCGCCGAACACTTGACATACACATATGAGGTATTTTCTTACTCGAGAGAAATTGGGTTACAAATTTTGAGAGGATTTTTTTCCTTTTACCCCTTGTAAAAATTAAAAAACTGGGTCTACAAGAACATGAGAGTGTAAAAAATGAAGATTTTCAATTTTCTCCTTCACTTTGCTGCTATTCCTGTGAAACACCTAAAGGGTTAACACACTTACTGAATGTCATTTTGAATACTTTGAGGGGGGCAATTTTTATAATGGGGTCATTTATGGGGTATTTTGAACCAGAAGACCCTTCAAATCAACTTCAAACCTGAACTGGTCCCTGAAAAATTCCGATTTTGAAAATTTAGCGAAAAATTGGAAAATTGCTGCTGAACTTTGAAGCCCTCTGACGTTTTCCAAAAGTAAAAACATGTCAACTTTATGATGGAAACATAAAGTAGACATATTGTATATGTGAATCAATATATAATAAATTTGGTATATCCATTTTCCTTACAAGCAGAGAGCTTCAAAGTTAGAAAAATGCTAAATTTTCAAATTTTTCATCACATCTTTGAATTTTTCACCAAGAAATTATGCACTTATCGACGAAAATTTACCACTAACATAAAGTAGAATATGTCACGAAAAAACAATCTCGAAATCAAATTTATAAGTAAAAGCATCCCAGAGTTATTAATGCTTAAAGTGACAGTGGTCAGATTTGCAAAAAATGCTCCCGTCCTTAGGGACATAATGGGCTCTGTCCCCAAGGGGTTAAGCAGAGGTCCCCAACCAGGGTGCCTCCAGCAGTTGCAAGACACACGGACTGAACTTATAGCCCTTTTAATACTGTAGTTAGTTGCTTGAAGGAACTTAAGTTTTACACTGGAGTACCCCTTTTAACCAGCGGTTCCCTCCCAACCAGGGTGCCTCCAGCAAGACACACGATATTTGAGCCCTAAAAAGGGCTTTTTTGGGTGCTATCCTTAAAGCAGATGTTACACTAGTGCTTTAGGAGTAAAGTGGACCCTGAATTCACCACCTAGCAGCAACCTAGCCATCGCTTTCCCTATTACAGCAGGAGCAGCTTCTCTGTCCCTCCACTTTCTAAGCCTGCAGCATGCCGAATGAAGGTAAAATGGCATCCGTGCAGGAGTTAGGAGGGTCTGGAAGGGAGGGACTGCTGCTGATTGGCTGTAATGTGTCTGCTGACTCTGACTCACAGGGTCAAAGTTTACCGCAATGTTAAAGTATAGGGGGCGAATCGAACTTCACATACGTTCGGCGATGCGAACGCGAACATGCTAAGTTCGCCAGGAACTGTTCACCGGCGAACAATTCGCGACATCTCTACTTAACACCAAGAGAACCAAATGGGTATATCTTGGTCACATTGGACCACAATACAGGGTTTCAGTAATGCATGTCCTTAGTCTGATTGTCTTTTTTTGTCAGGTACAATGTACTGTTTTCAGGCTTTCTTGTGCATCATCTTTAGAAGAGGCTTCCTTCTGGCAAGACAGCCATGCAGACGCATTTAATGCAGTGTGCAGTGTATGGTCTGAGCAAATGCAGCAATGCTGGTAGCACTCATAAGTCTATTTGTTAAAGACAGCCGCTAGATATGACGCTTACCACATGCACTCAACTTTTTGGTCAACCGCGGTGAGGGCTCTTCTGACTGGAATCCATCCTGTGAAACCATTGTCAGCATAGGTCATCTTTATGTAGAGCAACAATTCATTTATTCAGATCATCGGATAGTTCTTCGCCATGAGGTGCCATATTGAACTTCCAGCAACCAGTATTAGAGAGTGTGAGAGTGATAACACCAAATTTAAGATAACGACTCCCCATTCACACCTTAGACCTTGAAAATTGCAAATTGTGCTCAAATCACTGAGTTTAAATTTTTTGAGGGGACACAACATTAAACACTGTTATACAGGCTGTACACTCACTACTTTACATTGTAGTAGCATGTCATTTCTTTAGTGTTGCCGCATGAAAAGGTATAATAAATATTTACAAAAATGTAAGGGGTGGACTCACTTATGCGATATACTGAAATTACATGTAATTCATGTCCATGTCGTGCAGTGCAACTTTCTTTATGTGTACAATAATAAGATAATTTATTAGTGTCAGAAGTGCAGTTGCCGCAGGTACAATACATTTATATCAGCAAGATATCTGGCTCCAAGGTGTCTTTTAAATGGATAACAAGCTAAGGAAGCACTTTCTTAAAGGGAAGTGGTCAAAAATAAGTGGAATCAGCCTTCTAGGTGTGGACAGGAATTAAATTGTTCTGAATACAGGGTTTAAAAAATGTTTAACAAAAATGTAAAAAAAATAATTCTCCCCAAAAAATTTTTTTCCTTCTTCCTTCCAAAAACTGTCTAAAAATGTTTTTATTTTTAAAGAAAAAATGAGCATGTAGCTGGTTCTCTGTCATTGAACATATATTTTATAAAAAGTAATTGAATAGATTTCTTCAATAAGCATATAAGACTAGAATCTGAGCAGGGCCCTTGCTACAGATTCAGATGGTTAATATGACAATAAAACATATAATAAAATGCAATGTATATGCTGTTTAGTGAATGCAATCGGCCACCTTACTGAACTTAAATCCAAATGGTAATTCTGGTACTAGGATCGTAAAATGAGATGTACATATGTTGTTAAACGGTATAATTACAATATAACGGCGTCTTTGAAGGAAAAATAATATCTTAGATAGTGCCGAGTGCTGATTTGGAACAGCTTATGGCCGTCTGTTAGGACTACGGCACAAGCAATTTGAGATAGCAATAAATCCAGTTGAAAAGAAAATTGTTATGACAAACTACTCATCTGTAATAGTTATGCCCCACATGTCTTTTACCTGTGGCCCTGAAGTAGAGATCGTAGCTGTGTATGGGTGAAGCGAAGATAACAGTGAGAAGTGCTGTTTGTGTGGTACAACGTGCAGGTGCTGCCTCCCTTGGCTGCTCTGTGGCACGGACCGGCGGCCGGCTCAGGATGATGGTAGTTGAGTAGCACAAGTAGCGATCTCTACTTCGGGACCACAGGTTGAAGACAACTTAAGGCGGGAGCAGCTCGTGCCAACCTGTGGGGCATAACTATTACAGATGAGTAGTTTGTCATGACAATTTTCTTTCCCTTTGTATTTATTGCTATCTCAAATTGCTTGTGCCGTAGTGCTAACAGATGGCCATAAACTGTTCCAAATCAGCACTCGGCACTATCTAAGATGCTATTTTTCCTTCAAAGATGCCCTTATATGTAACTATACCAGTTTTAACAACATGTACATCCATGTTACGATCCTAGTACCAGAATTACCATTTGGATTTAAGTTCAGTAAGGCGGCAGATTGCATTCACTAAACAGCATATACATTGCATTTTATTATATGTTATATTGTGATATTAACCATCTGAATCTGTAGCAAGGGCCCTGCTCAGATTCTAGTCGTATATGCTTATTGTATAAATGTATTCAATTATTTCTAATAAAATATAAATGTAATGACAGAGAACCAGCTAGATCCTAATTTTTTCTTTAAAAAAAATAAAAAATAAAACTGTATTCAGAACAATGTAATTCCTGTTCACACCTAGAAGGCTGATTCCACTTATTTTTTAGCACTTCTGTTTCTTTGGCACCTTTGGGTAGGGTGTAAATCAGTACCTCGGTGTAAACAGCGTTCGTTCTCATTGTGTGTAGCCACCCAATTCCTATTCATTTACTTTCTTAAATGGAGTGCTCCTAATCTCAGCTTGTTGCCTGTATAAAAGACCGTTGTCAACAGATGCAATCAGTAAACCAATCAGATTCTAAACTCTCAAACATGATAAAAATCAAAGAGCTGTCCAAGGATGTCTAGGATAAGATTTTTGACCTTCACAAAGCTGGAATGGACATCACCAAGCAGCTTGGGGAGAAGTTTGCAGCAGTTGGTGCAATTTTTTGCAAATGGAAGAAACACAAAATTACCGTCAATCTCCCTTGGTTGTGGGCTCCATGCAAGATCTCCCCTTGTGGAGATTTAATGAACATAAAAACAGTAAGAAAGCCAGCCGCCACACCCCTTTCCATAGGCTTGCATTGAGGGGTGGGGCCATAATGTCACGATACCCCAGCCCTGTATTGCCCATCATCAGCCACGGAGCAAACATAGCTCCATGCTGCTGATATACGGGGGTGCTGCAGGAGAGATCGCAGTGGTCCACAGCAGCGGGACCCCCGCGATCAGACATCTTATTCCCTATACTTTGGATAGGGGATAAGATGTCTAGGGGTGGAGTAATTTAATGCAAAAAAATTTATAATTTATTGAAATGCGTTTTTTCTGAATTTTCTTGGTTGTGTGCATAGCCTGATATATTATATGATAATTTAGCTCAAAAGGCAGCCAGTATTTTACCACCCATACAATGACTGGCATGACACATGGAATCCCCACATTTAGGGGATATTCTCCCAGATTTTTTACTACATAGCAAATATACAAATCACAGATATGACACAAAACAATGTTTGTTTAATAGCTGAATATTCTGGTATCATAATGCCTCAAACAAACAAAAGTCAATTCTTTTAATTACTAAAATATATTTCTCAAGATTAAGTAGAGGAAAAAATATGGATATACTCAATGAGGGAGAAAATAAAGCATTACTCAATAAGAATTATGGAATCATTAACAAAAAAATGTTGATCCATAGAAGACCAATATATGGAGGGTTAATCCAAGCTATTCACCAAAAGATCACAGCAGTGATCCACTAATTCCCTGATTTACCATATATTAAAAGGTATAGCTTTATTAATTCACATTGATTCACACACAAAATAAAGATTAAAAAGTCAGGGTGTCTCTCTTTCCATATGTTAGATTGATCAATGAGTACTGCTGTAACTCAATTATTGAGATACTGTATGCACCTGCAGTGTGCCATACAGATAGGAAAGGACACCGCTGTGTTTAAAATCAGTTTGCAGCCCCCCTTTACATGTTTCACCGTTCACACGGCTTTGTCAAGAGGCAATGGGGCTAATTAGCCCCATTGCCTCTTGACAAAGCCGTGTGAACAGTGAAACATGTCAAGGGGGGCTGCAAACTGATAGTTCGTAGTATATATACCGCACGTTCATAGTATATATACCGCATGCACGTTCATAGAATTTATACCGCACTCACGCTCATAGTAGTTATACCGCACGCACGCTCATAGTAGTTATACCGCACACACGTTCATGGTAGTTATACTGCACGCACGCTCATAGTATTTAATACCGCGCGCACGCTCATAGTATTTATACAGCATGCACGCTCATAGTATTTAATACTGCACGCACGCTCATAGTATTTATACAGCATGCATGCTCATAGTATTTATACCGTACGCAACCTCATAGTATTCATACTGCCTTATGTTGCACGCACCCCGATAGTATTTACACTTCATGCACCCTAACAGAATTACGGCATATATTCTCATAGGATTCATACTGCACATTGCTCAGCATTTATACTGCATATGCTCATAGTTGAGTTATTGCATTTATGCTTATAGCAGTCATTCTGCATACACACTCATAGCGTTGATACTGCTCGCACACTTTCAGCACTTATACTGCACATACATTCATAGTACATTTTCTCATAGCGTTCTTGTTGCACTTATGCCCATAGCATTTATACTGCATACACACTCGTAGCATGGTACTGTATCATAGTTTTAATAGTTTTATATGGTACATACGCTTGTAGCATATTAATGCACAGACACTCATAGAGTTCATACTGTACATATGTTCTTAGCATTTATATGGCACATAGCATTCATACTGTACGCACGCTCATAGCATTCATAATGCATGTACGCACATTGTTGTTATACTGCACATATGCTTTTAACCTTCATACTGCATATAGGCTCATAGCTCATATATCGCACATACACCCACAGCATTTGTGCTGTTTTCTGTGCATAGGGTGGTGCGATACACAAGTGCATAGTTTACATGGGTCATAGGCTCATAACATTGGTGCTGTATGTAGTGCATAGTATTTAGGTCGGGCTAACATCTAGAGCTTCCATACGGTACATATATTCATAGCAATCATTCAATTCATACCCTCATAACATTTATTGGTCATACGCCAGTAGAATAGGGTACACACGGTCGTAGCATTTTGACTGTATACGCGCTTGCAAGGTTTATATGCTCATAGCATCTATTCTGTACATACACTCGTAGCGTTCATATTATACCTACGTTTTGTTAGCATTTATACTGCACATGAGTTCATAGCATTCACATATAACTTTATGAAGAAAAAAAAAATCAAAGCCTTACATAACTTTAATACATACTCAGAGGTTTGTCATACATGACAGCATACATGTCAGGCCTGCCACGCCTGCAGGGGCAGGCACAGCATAATTATTGTTTCTGACACATCTTCAGAGCAAGAATATCACGACTCATAGACAGTAGTATACCCAATATGCCTGCCTTGTCTGCAGGGGGATGCACTGCGTAGTTATTGTTATTTACACTTTCAGAGCATAACATTACAAACCATAGGTCGGTAGTATACCCATTATGCCTGCCACGCCTGCAGCGGGATGCACTGCAATGGTTGTTACTGACACATTTTCAGGCAATAATATCATGTCCTATATACTGTAGAATACTGTTTATGCCTGTCACGTCTGCAGGGAGATGCACTCCTCCGTATTTTGCTACTAACACGTAACCAGAGCAATAATAAGGCTTTTAGGCGGCAGTATTCCCGATGTGCTTGCCACGTTTGCAGGGGGATACACTGCATATTTATTGTTACTGACTCCTCTTCAGAGCAATATGTCACGACTTATAGGCAGTAGTATACCTGTTATGACTGTCATATCTGCAGGGAAAAGCACTGCGCAATTTTGTTACTGACTTTTTTTCAGAACAATAATATCACTGACAAGTGGTGGTAGGGAATCAAAGGATATTGTTTGGGGTTTTTGGCCCTTTATGAACAGGGCCCTGCAAGAGGTTATGACTCTAACTAACATGCTAGTATCAGCAATCATACAGGTGCAGATTTACCATTTACAGCCTATCGATCGGATAAGACATGAGCATTGGTACGCCCCGGTACCCGGTTGTCATTACGTGGTTCCTGGTATTTCATAATAGCTTGGCCAATATCGACTAAGCTCTGGTGTTTGGATGAGGTACGTGATAATTAGTTCTTGATTACTGCCAGTTTTTTTGGCCCTCTATAGATTTGCCCACGGTCGCGGTTTTGGGCACACTTCTGACCGCTGCAAGTATGTTATTTATTGTTATCTATATTATTGTCATTTCTATTATCATGATTACTATTATAGTTGTTAGCATTACTATGTATTGTTGTCGTTTATTAGTCAAGCAGCGTGTCCACGCTTGGAGCCCCGACCACAAAGCAAAGTTTGCAGAAAAAAATTGCAGAATTCAGTGTTCTATGTTCTCTAAACAAAAAATTCTGCCGAAATTCAAGCCCCATTAATTTCAATAGGATTCTGCCCGCAATTCCAAAGATTTTCTGCAGTAGAATGGCCATAGCGGAAATTCCACTGTGTGAATGGGACAGTGGAATCCAGTAGAAGTAAATTGTCAGTAAATTTTGACAGAATTTTCAGCACAATTCCACACAGAAATTCCACTGACTTAACATAGCCAAACACAGCCAGCCATTTGAACTCTATACTTGCATTTCAGATGTCTCCATGTAATTCTTATTTTTCTGCAAGTAAACAACATTGACTGATAAAATAACATGGAAGAAACAAGATGTTGAATCTGGTAAATGATCCATAACTGCATTATTTTGCACTTATGATCATAGTCCAATACAAACCACATAATCTATATATATATAAAACTCAACGTGTGTGTGTGTGTGTGTGTGTGTGTATGTATGTGTGTATGTTCCAGCATCACGTCCAAACGGCTAAAGATATTAACATGAAACTTGGCACACATGTTACTTATATGTCAACAACAAACATAGGATAGGTGATTTAACCCTTACTCACCCCCATTTGCCAGGGGCGGGGTTTATGCTTAAAGTCCCATACAAGTCAATGGGAAATATATGTTACTGCATAACTTCCAAACGGCTTGGGATATTTCGATAATACTTGGTCACATGTTACTTATATATCCACTTAAAATATAGGATAGTTAATTTAACCCTTAACTACCCCCATTTGTGAGAGTCGGGGTTTTTGTTTAAAGTCCCATGCAAATCAATGGGAAATTTATGTTCCCACATAACTTCCGTACGGCTGGAGATATTTCAATAACTGGTCACAGGTCGGGATAGGAGGTCGACATAGGAGGTCGGGATAGGAGGTCGGGATAGGAGGACGGGATAGGAGGATGCGATAGGAGGACGCGATAGGAGGACCGGGATAGGAGGACCCGGATATGAGGTCGGGATAGGAGGTCGAGATAGGAGGACGCAATAGGAGGACGGGATAGGAGGACTGGATAGGAGGTCGTGATAGGAAGTCTGGATAGGAGGTCGGGATAGGAGGTTGGGATAGGAGGTCGAGATAGGAGGACGGGATAGGAGGACGGGATAGGAGGACCCGGATAGGAGGTCAGGATAGAAGGTCGAGATAGGAGGACGTGATAGGAGGACGGGATAGGAGGACTGGATAGGAGGTCGGGATAGGAAGTCGGGATAGGAGGTCGGGATAGGAGGTTGGGATAGGAGGTCGAGATAGGAGGTCGGGATAGGAGGTTGAGATAGGAGGACGGGATAGGAGGACGGGATAGATGGACAGGATAGAAGGACAGGATAGGAGGACGGGAAAGGAGGACGGGAAAGGAGGACGGGAAAGAAGGACGGGAAAAGAGGTCGAGATATGAGGACGGGAAAGGAGGATGGGAAAGGAGGACGGGATAGGAGAACGGGATAGGAGGACGGGATAGATGGACGGGATAGATGGACGGGATAGGAGGACGGGATAGGAGGACGGGAAAGGAGGACGGGAAAGGAGGACGGGAAAGGAGGACGGAAAAGGAGGATGGGATAGGAGGACGTGATAGGAGGACGGGATAGGAGGTCGGGATAGGAGGTCGGGATAGGAGGTCGGGATAGGATGACCGGATAGGAGGTTGGGATAGGACAACAATGTATGAGGACGGGATATGAAGTCAAAAGCTTCCTCCTTTGTTTTTTTCCCTCCCCAACAAGGATTAGGAAGGAAAAACCAGGCAACGCCGGGTACTCAGCTAGTCTATATATATAAAACTCAATGTGTGTATGTGTGTGTGTATGTTCCAGCATCACGTCCAAACCGCTGAAGATATTAACATGAAACTTGGCACATGTTACTTATATGTCAACAACAAACATAGGATAGGTAATTTAACCAGTACTCACCCCTATTTGCCAGGGTCGGTGTTTTTGTTTAAAGTCCCATACAAGTCTATGGGAAATATATGTTACTGCATAACTTCCAAACGGCTGGACATATTTCAATAATGCTTGATCATATGTTACTTACATGTCCACTTAAAATATTGGATAGTTAATTTAACCCTTAACTACCCCCATTTGTGAGGGTCGGGGTTTTTGTTTAAAGTCCCATGCAAATCTACAGGAAATGTATGTAGGGGACAGCATATGAGGACAGGATATGAAGACGGGATATGAGGTTGGGATATGAGGACGGGATATGAGGTTGGGATATGAGGACAAGATATGAGGTCGGGATATGAGTCCGGGATATGAGGAAGGGATAGGAGGTCAAGATAGGAAGATGAGATAAGAGGACAGGATAGGAGGACAGGATATGAGGTCGGGATATGAGGACAGGATATGGGAACAGGATATGGGGTCGGGCTATGAGGTCAGGATATGAGGACGGGATATGAGGACAGGATTTGAGGTCGGGATATGAGGACAGGATAGGAGGATGGGATATGAGGCGGGGATATGAGGAAGGGATATGAGGACGTGATAGAAGGTCAAGATAGGAGAACGAGATAGGAGGATGGGATAGGAGGACGGGATATGAGGTCGGGATATGGGGACAGGATATGGGAATGGGATATGGGAACGGGCTATGAGGTCAGCATGTGAGGACGGGATATGAGGACAGGATACGAGGTCGGAATATAAGGACAGGATATGAGGATGGGATATGAGGTCGAGATATGAGGACGGGATAGGAGGTTGTGATATGAGGACGGGATAGGAGGTCGGGATAGGAGGACATGATAGGAGGATGGAATATGAGGTCAGGATATGGGGACAGGATATAGGGACGTGATATGGGGTCGGGCTATGAGGACAGGATATGAGGACGGGATATGAAGTCGCGATATGAGAACGGGATATGAGGATGGGATAGAAGGTTGTAATATGAGGACAGGATAGGAGGCTGAGATGGGAGGTCATGATAGCAGGATGGGATATGAAGTCGAGATATGAGGACAGGATATAAGGTCGGGAAATGAGGACAGGATATGAGGTTGACATATGAGGACGGGATATGGGGACAGGATATGGGGTTGGAATATGACAACAATATATGAGGATGGAATATGAAGTCATAGATTTTTCTCCCCAACAAGGATTAGGAAGGAAAAACTGGGCAACGCCGGGTACTCAGCTAGTAATACATAAAAACCACATTGCTCAATGCAAATCCACAGCATGTCTGCCCACTATTTACCCTAAGGCTGTTTTTTTTTTCATTCTTTATTTTATTTTACACACCTTAAACAATCTAACTGAAGCCACAAGCAAGCATCAGAATAATGTCTTAACTGAACCACAGTGCTACTTCTAACAATTGGCAAAAGAAGGAGAAAAAGAAAAAGAGAGAAAAAAAAAAGAGAGAGAAAAAACAGGCTTCACCTGTCTCTCTCTATGCTGACTTATTTCCATTCTGCATTTATGTTTATATCCCCCCCTCCTCCTTCCCCTCCTACACCCAACCTTCTCACACCCTCTGAATTCTAACCTATCCCTCCTCTATCCCCCAGTTCATTCCCTCCACCTAACCTCTTCAAATATTCTGATGTCATTTGGTAGTGTCTCCAAATGACCATGTTTTAGTGAACACCTCCTCTGCGTCACTATTAGAAAGTCTCAGATCTTCAAGATACGTAAAAGGAACTGAAGGGGGTCTTCCTTTGTCTCCGAAAAAAAGTTATACAACCTCTAGCTGTTGATAGAAGGAAACTGAGCAGGGAGTATCTATAATTCTTCAGTGGTATATCATTGTGTTGTAATAAAAAAGAAAGTGGATGACCATGGTACTTCTAACCTAGTGATCTTGCAAATGATCCTGTATACCTTCCCGCAGAATTCCGCAATAGGTTCACACTGCCACAGCAAATGCAGGTAGGTGCCCTCTGCTTTACCACAGCATAATGCTTCATTATTACCTTCCACTTCGTATTTCCCTCTAGGGACTCTGTGCCAATGAGATATAATCTTATAATTAGCTTGGGCATGTGTACTAACAACAGAACTATGTGATGTTTTAAAAATATTGGACCATTCTTCAGGAGAAAGCTGTAGGTCTAAGTCCCTTTCCCCCTTTGTCAGTCGCGTACCATTCTGGCAGTGGTATGGAAGCCATATAATGTTTTAGTTGCAAAACCCTCCAAGCTCCCAAGGGGGTCGGTGTGGTTATGTTTGCTACTTCTAACCAAGAACTAACTGAGGCGTCATTTCTCATGTGTCTGACTCTAAATAAACCACATTCAATCCATTTTTAAATATGGGATCCTCCAGGCTTGGATGGAAAGCAGGGTTGCCTATAATGGGGGTTAATTGTGAATTATGGGGGAAGAGATATTGACGTACTTTAGCATCCTCACAGACCATCAAAGTCGGACTGACTGTTGGATGGTTCTTAAGGTCTGTCCATTCCCTCCCTTTAGACCATGGAAGGCAATTTAACATTAATTTAGTTTCTCCCTTTTCCACCAAAACCCATGGTTTAACATATGCGCACTTCCACCATTCTATCACCCGAGCCAAATGTACCCCTCAAATCTGGTAAGCCTACTCCCCCATTATATTTGGGCAAGCACATGGTCTCTTTCTTAATTCTTGCTTTCTTTCCACTTCATATTAATTCATGTTGTATCTTAACCATCTCCCTGAAGAAAACTGTAGGAAGTTTAATTGGAAGGCACTGGAAATAATGCATAATCTTCGGTAAAATCATCATCTTGTATGACGCATAACGACCAAACCACGAAAAGAGATTTGGTGGCCAGTTACGACACTGTTGGCATACAGACGTAATCAAGGGAGGGAAATTTAGATTATAAGTCCTTCCTATCTACCAAAAACCTAACCCCAAGCAATTTTATGGCTTGTTTGGCCCAGCTAAAATTGAAGGACCTCTGCTGGAGGACTACAGTTTCCTTTGTTAATGATATTTTCAGAGCTACTGACTTGCCGCATTTTATTTTAAAATTAGACAAACGAGTGTATCTTTCGAATTCACTCATCAGCAAAGGGAGAGTGACTAGGCGTTTTGTGATGAAGAATACAAGGTCGTCTGCATATGCAGCCACCTTGTGTACTATCCCCTGAACTGGTATTCCCTCCAAATCTCTGTTCACCGTGATTCTGCATAAAAAGGACTCCAGTACCAGGATGAAGATCAGGGGGGAAAGGGGACAACCCTGCCTAGTTCCGTTCCGAATCTCTAACTCCTCTGACAAGTTATCATTTACCCGGATTCTCGCCGTGGGGTATTTATTTAGCTCTAGTGCCCAACATATAAAATTATTTTGGAGCCCCAGGTATCTCAGTGTTTCCTCCATATAAACCCAGTTCACACGGACCAAAGCCTTCTCTGCAACTGTAGACAGTGTCATTGTAGGAATCTTTCTAGATTGGATGAACTGGATCAGATCTATGGCTCTAGTGGTGTCATCTTTAGCCTCTCTGTTTACCATAAAACCACTTTGATCTATGTGAATAATTTTCCCCATCAAAGCAGACATTCTATGGGCCAGGATTTTAGAAAACAATTTAAAATTTATGTTCAGTAGCGATATTGGCCTGTAACATTTGAACTGGGCACCGTCCTTCCCCTTTTTCGAAATAGCCACAATGATTGCTCTACTAGTATCCCTAGGAAGAGGAGTCCCATGACAAATCCCATTAAATGCCTTTAAGAAACAAGGGGACACAATCTCTCTTAATTATTTATAATAAACCAGTGAAAGACCATCTGGTCCTGGAGCTTTCCCATCCGAAGCAGGCCCGTCGCTACCGGACCAGCAAACCAAGCAATTGCTTAGCCGGCTGGGGGCCCCGAGCAGAGCCGGTGCTTGTCCATCCTGTAGTGACGGGGCACTTCGGGGGGCCCGCACATTTCAATTAAATTACCTTTTTGTAGGGTGCGGGCCCCTTAAGAAACAAAGCAGGGCCGGACAGGTCAGGGGCTGATGGGAGTAGAGACGTCACGTGCCCCGCGCAGGCACGCACGTCTACTCCAACCACCTGACCTGTCCCTGCCTACGTCCCCACGCGAACCTCCAGCATCCTCCCCGTGCAGTGGCAGGAGCAGCAGCAGACTCACGCGCTGCAACGATCCCCGGCAGGGTAAGCAAACTGGCAGGGGGGGGCTGGATTGTATGGTGGTTAGGGGACTACAATGGTGATGAGAGATGGGTGTGTGGGGGGGGGGTGTTATGGGGGTCATGAGAGATGCAGGGGTGTTATGGGGGTGATAAGAGGTGCAGCCTGCAGGGGTGTTATGGCGAATGTTATGGGGGTGATGAGAGGTGCAGGGGGAATGTTATGGGGGGGATGAGAGGTGCAGGGGAATGTTATGGGGGTGATAAGAGGTGCAGGGGTGTTATGGGGAATGTTATGGGGGGTGTTATGGGGGTGATGAGAGGTGCAGGGGGAATGTTATGGGGGGGATGAGAGGTGCAGGGGAATGTTATGGGGGTGATAAGAGGTGCAGGGGTGTTATGGGGAATGTTATGGGGGGGGGTTATGGGGGTGATGAGAGGTGCAGGGGTGTTATAGGGGTGATAAGAGGTGCAGGGGTGTTATGGGGAATGTTATGGGGGGTGTTATGGGGGTGATGAGAGGGGCAGGGGTGTTATAGGGGTGATAAGAGGTGCAGGGGGCTGTTATGGGGGTGATGGGAGGTGCAGGGGTGTTATGGGGGTGATAAGAGGTGCAGGGGTGTTATGGGGAATGTTATGGGGGTGATGAGAGGTCCAGGGGGGGAGTGTTATGGGGGTCATGAGAGGTGTAGGGATGTTATGGGGTGATAAGAGGTGCAGGGGTGTTATGGGGGTGATGGGAGGTGCAGGGGGAGTGTTAGGGGGGTCATGAGAGGTGCAGGGGGGTGTTATGGGGTGATAAGAGGTGCAGGGGGGTGTTATGGGGGTGATGAGAGGTGCAGGGGGGGTGTTATGGGGTGATGAGAGGTGCAGGGTGGGTGTTATGGGGGGTGATGAGAGGTGCAGGGGTGTTATGGGGGTGATAAGAGGTGCAGGGGGGGGGGTGTTATGGGGGTGATGAGAGATGCCCCCCCCTGCACCTCTCCTCATCACCCCCCATAACCCCCCCTGGTTATAGTAGTGATGGGAGAGGTGGGGGGGGGAGTTATAGTAATGATGAGGAGAGGTTTGGCGGGGGGTTATGGGGGTGATGAGGACACAGAGGATGATAGGGGGTGTATATGTATATATGATGTGTATGCATGTGTGGCAGTATTGTATTCAGTGGATACAGTGTGGAGCAGCATTATATTCAGGGTACAGTGTGTGTGGCAGAATTATATTTAATGGGTACAGTGTGTGGCAGAATTATATTTAGTGGGTACAGCATGTGGCAGTATTCAGGTTACAGTGTGTGGCAGTATTATATTCAGAGTACAGTGTGTGGCAGTATTATATTCAGGGTACAGTGTGTGGCAGTATTATATTCAGGGTACAGTGTGTGGCAGTATTATATTTAGTGGGTACAGTGTATGGCAGTATTATATTTAGTGGGTACAGTGTGTGGCAGTATTATATTTAGTGGGTACAGTTTGTGGCAGTATTCAGGGGTACAGTGAGTGGCAGTATTATATTTAGTGGGTACAGTGTATGGCAGTATTATATTTAGTGGGTAGAGTGTGTGGCAGTATTCAGGGTACAGTGTGGGGCAGTATTATATTTAGTGGGTACAGTGTAAAGCAGTATTTTATTCAGGGTACAGTGTATGGCAGTATTATATTCAGGGTACAGTGTGGGGCAGTATTTTTTTAGGGTACAGTGTGGGGCAGTATTATATTTAGGGTACAGTGAATAGCAGTATTATATTTAGTGGGTACAGTGTATAGCAGTATTATATTCAGGGTACAGTGTGTGGCAGTATTATATTCAGGGTACAGTATGTAGCAGTATTATATTCAGGGTACAATGTGTAGCAGTATTATATTCAGGGTACAGTGTGTGGCAGGATTATATTTAGTGGGTACAGTGTGGGGCAGTATTTTATTTGGGGTACAGTGTGGGGCAGTATTATATTCATGGTACTGTGTGTAGCAGTATTATATTCAGGGTACAGTGTGGGGCAGTATTATATTCAGGGTACAGTGTGGGGCAGTATTTTATTTAGGGTACAGTGTGTGGCAGTATTTTATTTAGGGTACACTTTCTGGCAAGGTTATACTGATTACCGTCTTCATGCAGAGGATGAGGATCTGCTGACAGTGAGGAGCCAATGATGTCTGGATGTCAGACTCTGCAGAGAAGATGGAGCTGGAGGAAGACCTGGTCTCTGGACCAAATGAAGAGGAAAAGATAACAGAGAAGATATCACTCAAGTCAGAAGACGTCACTCAGGTCACTAATATCATTGTGTGTTCTCCTGACTGTCCCATCAGAGCTGTAGTCACTTGTAAGTTCTGCAGTGATGATGGGTAAAACTGTGTCCAATCTGTGTCTCTCCAGCTGTTACAAAACTACAACTCCTATTGCCAGAGGCTTTTCAGACATGATGGGAGTTTTAGCTTTCCAACAGCTGGAGAACCTCTTCAACCGAGGTGATCGGTGAGGGTCTTAGCAGTCAGACCCCCCCACCAAAAAAAATGGCCCGGGGGGGGGGGGGGGTGTCTGGACAGGGGGTATGGATAGGGAACACTGCTGCACCTAATGTGGGGAAAACTATGCTGTACCTAATGTGGGGGGGGGGGGGGGGGGACACTACCAACCTAATGTAATTTAACCAAACCTGTGCAGAGGAAAAGTTGACCAGTTGCCCATAGCAACCAATCAGATCGCGTCTTTCATCCTTTAGAGGCCCTTTTTTTTTAAATGAAAAAAGCCATCTGCTTGGTTGCTATGGGCAACTGGTCAACTTTTCCTCTGCACAGGTTTTTATAAATCTCCCCATATATGTTTTATATTAGGGTCTTCTAGCCTTTTATGCTGTGCTTCCAGCATGCTTAAATCTTCTAATTGTGTGTTAAGTTGCTATTGTCTCCCTCTTAATGCGTGAACCATGCTTTATGAAATAGTACCTATCATCAAAAAAAACTTTAAATATATTGTTCATTAATGTCTGCCTAACAACTTTCTAATTAGATGTCATTACCTAAAATGTTTATTTACATATTTATTTTTCATTCTCAAATATGACCACTAGGGGTCTCCCTACATGTCTATTTCTCATAGATTTCGGACTCATGCCGTCCTGGCATGAGTCTGAAATCTCAGTGCAGCCAGGCTGACAAGCAAGCATAGCAGAGGTCATCAGACTCCAGCAGCAGCACGGCAGCTCTGTGCTCCGATCTTCCTCCTTTCTGTAAGATACATGCTTTAGTGAACTGAGAGGAGGAGACTCAGGAGCTGCTGGCTGTGCTGTGTTCACAGCCTCTATGCATGCATAGAGGGATCGCAGCATAGAGAAGGAAGGGAAGGCCATGCCCCCTTCCCCCCCCCCCCCCCACACAGACTGCAGAGTGAGCAGAGAAGAGAAGAAGAGAAAAGGTACAAGGTACAAAGTTTTTTTTTATTTTTTAGAAAAGAAATAAATGAAGGGTTAGTATCAGGTAGAGTCAGGGACAGATGGGGCGGGGGGGGGATTAGGGACAGTTTAGTTCATTATAGGTACTCTTTAAAATCCCTCATAGCATAGCATTTATGAGCCTCCCATAGGTTACCCATTGAGATCTCTACAGTATCGTTCTTATCAAAGAATTCTACCAATTGATTTTTTAAATCATTATACACCAGCTTATCTTTCAATAGTGACATATTTAACCTCCAGTTCCATTGTCTGGGGGCTAGTAGCGGGACTTTAATCTCTATTTTAATTAGTGTGGTGACCCACGGGTGTATGTCGGGACCATGGATGTAGCGGTTTGAGTGGTGGGATCAGATGGTATTAACCCTGGGGGCAAGATGTTGTTAACCCCTAGTGTTCGTGATGCCAGTGTGGTTTTAGGGTTCCGGAACACCACACGCCCGGTTTCTCCGCTACACCAGTTGCTAGTAGTGAAATGAGAGTCCACAACCAGTTATGGTCAAACAGAGGCTTTACAAAATATAAAACAGATGGAATTATCTTCACAGCTAAGGCCAAATTTCCCATAGAGGTGGCCAGGACCCAGAAGGACCTCGCAGCTTGCTGGACCAATATACTTGTAATTAACTTGACTTGAGATTGGACTTGACTTTACTGTATGCAGGACTTGACTAGTTCCAGTGACAGCAGACATAGACTTGAGACTTACTGGAATGACTGTAGCTTTTGGGATCTCTGGTGGTTGCTGTGCTCAGTAAGGTAGCATAAGAGCTAAGAGAAGAGAGTGAATTGTAATGGCCGCCCCTATATATAGTGGGGGGCTGGACTAAAGCCCATTGGTCAAGCTGCGGGTCATAGGTTAAGCTGGTGATCTCTGGGAGAACATGTAACAACGAATCATATGACTGACTTACACAGGTCCTTTAGACCTCCCACAGGTCCTTTGTACTACCTATACATTAGGAGACTGTCTAGGCATTAAAGCAATATACACAACATTCTGGAAACAACAGGGGCAGACCTTGCAGGGGAGCCCCCAGGTCTGAAAAGACAATGCTGTCAATCATTGACACCTGAAGCAATTCCACATCTCTCTGCTTTACGAAAGAATTGTCTATTCTAGAAAAAGAGTCATGAGCTGCTGAATAAAATTAAAAATCTTTCTCTCTTGGATGAAGAATGCGCCAGGCGTCCAGCAGTTGACAGCCATGTAGCTCCTTTTTGCATCTCCTGATAGCCGCAGAACTCATATGAGAAAACCCCTTTAACGTACCCCATTGGGGGTCCAGGACCAAATAAAAATCATCCCCCACTATTAAAATTCCTTCTGTAAATGTTTCTAGTTTTTCTATAATTTATTTAGAGGCAACAGTATACTTTGTTTTGTGTTTGGTAAGTACACAGAGGCTAGTGTGAATTGTTGTGATGCAATTTAACGAAAACGTTGCACCCAAATTCATTAATCTGACTATCCACCCACTCCCACGGTAAATCCTGTATGATCAAAATGCTGTTCCCCTTTGCTCTGGCAATCGGTGTGAAGCTATGATAGACTCTAGGGAAGTGTCGATTAGTTAAACAAATTTATGTTGCTGCATATAATGTGTCTCTTGTAAAAAAAATATGTCAAGCTTTTCTCTTTTCAACAATTTCCCCAAAATAGATCTTTTACCAGCATTGTGCAATCCCTTAACATTCAAGGACCCCAATCTTAAAGGGGTATTCCAGGGAAAAAAACTTTTTTTTTTTTTTTATATATCAACTGGCTCCAGAAAGTTAAACAGATGTGTAAATTACTTCTATTAAAAAATCTTAATCCTTTCAGAACTTATGAGCTTCTGAAGTAAAGGTTGTTCTTTTCTGTCTAAGTGCTCTCTGATGACACCTGTCTCGGGAAACGCCCAGTTTAGAAGCAAATACCCATAGCAAACCTCTTCTAAACTGGGCATTTCCCGAGACAGGTGTCATCAGAGAGGATTTAGACAGAAAAGAACAACCTTAACTTCAGAAGCTCATAGGTACTGAAAGGATTAAGATTTTTTAATAGAAGTAACTTACAAATCTGTTTAACTTTCTGGAGCCAGTTGATATATATATAAAAAAGTTTTTTTTCCTGGATAACCCCTTTAACTCTATCCTTTTTAGAAGCCATCTTTCTTTATAGAGGGACCTCCAGAAAGAGACAGGAAGGTGAAGAAGAAGAGAGAGGGGGGGGGGGGGGGACCCAAGGCAGTATTTTGGTCAGTATTTGGTACCGACACAGAAAAAAAGCAATAATATAAAGACTTGCTGGGGAGATTTATCAAGACCTGTTGAGAGGAAAAGTTGCTGAGTTGCCCATAACAACCAATCAGATTGCTTCTTTTTGGAAAGGCCTCTAAAAAATGAAAGAAGCTTAAATCTGATTGGTTGCTATGGGCAACTCAGCAACTTTTCCCCTGGAAAGGTTTTGATAAATCTACTCCTGCATATTTATCTGTGTTTTGGGCCCACTCCTGGTTCTGGATAAAAACAGGGGTCATATCCTGGGAAAGAAGTTTGGGAACTTACCCAACATTTCCACTCAAGGGCTGGACTTGCAGACTCCTGCTCATGTAAACAGGAACACTGCCATGAAAAAAGTGCAGGAACTCAGTTCCCATGTGTTCCTGTAGGACTTGAACCCATGGCTAAAACACTGACCAAATGAGGACCAAATACTTACCAAAATACTATGTGTAAACCCAGCATAAGGGCTTGATGCATTCTCTGATACAAAATTCTGTCAAGTCCCAGTTCTAAGAATAACCAACTTAAGGGGGTAGTCCAGTGCTGAAAAACTTATCCCCTATTTTAAGGATAGGTGATAAGTTTCAGATTGTGGGGGTCCGACCACTGGGGCCCCCTGCGATCTCCTGTACGGGGCCCCGGTTCGCTAGCCAGATAGCGGGTGTCGGCCTACACGCCCCCTCAATTCATCGCTATGGCAGAGCCGGAGATTGTCGAAGGCAGTGCGACGGCTCTGCCATGGAGTTATATTGAGGGTGTGTGTCAGCCGCCGCTTCGTGCGGTGGTCAACATGCCCCCTTCCCACTGGCTGCCGGGGGCCCATACAGGAGATCGCGGGAGGCCCCAGCGGTCGGACCCCCCGCAATCTGAACCTTAGCCCCTATCCTTAGGATAGGGATACGTTTTTCAGCACTGGATATCTCCTTTAAAGAAAACATAACATACATAAATGTGGTTTTATGTCTCCATAGTAATTATTAATAAATATAAGTAGTGTTGTATACTTACGGTACTCTTGTTTTGGGGAATTTCTGCATGTCATTTTCAGACATTTCCTGTAAATGAATCAATAAATAAATATTCCAATTTGTTTTTCATATAAAGAATACAGCTTTCAGACTGGCAACAATACAGTGGGGTAAATACAGATGTAAAGAGATTTTAGGTGTGGATTATTATTTAAAGGGCACAAAAGAAGCATTATTAAGCTGTAAGGGACAAAAAGAGAGAATTATTATACTGTAAGTAGCATAAATTAGGTATTATTATACATTAAAGGGGGAATTATTACTTTGTAGGGAGCATTATTACAGTGTGAGGCATTAAAGAGATGTATGAGGCCTACAATAGGCGCTGAGAAGATCACTTTTTAAAGGGGTTATCCCCGTCTGTCTCCAGGTTGGATGTGGTTCTGTAGCTCAGTTCCATTGAAGTAAATGGAGCAAAGTTTTAATACCACACCCAACCTAGTGACAGACAGGGAGCAGTTTTTGAAACAAATAAGTTTATAATAACTGTTTTTTGATTCCTGGATAACCCCTTTAAGTGTGTGCAGTGTGTATTACTCTATAAGGTGAGACTATTAGGCTACAGCTATACTGTTACCGTGACCATGTCAACAGCTGTGTAGCCAAATATTGCCATGTTACTCACTGAATCATACTGCATCTCAGCTAATGAACATGAATGGGGTCACAATGCGATCTGGGTCACGATGCGATTTGCGGTTTGCAACACAACCCCGTTCACTAAGATTAGCTAAGATGCAGTGTGATTCAGAGACTGTTACATGGCAATATTTAACTGTGTGACAAATAAGCCAATTTTATACTCCTTAAAGGGGTGGAATTTTTTTTTTGAACTGGTGCAATAAAGTTAAACAGATTTGTAAATTACTTCTATTTACAAATCTTAATCCTTCCATTACTTATCAGCTGCTGTATACTAGAGAGGAAGTTCTTTTCTTTTAGAATTTCTTTTCTGTCTGACCACATTGCTCTCTGCTGACAGCTCTGTCCATGTCAAACCTATCCTGCCCCGGGAAAGTTTCTGACATGGACAGAGGTATCAGCAAAGAGAACTTTGGTAACATTAAATTCTACATAAATTGGGTATCTTTGTGACCATATGGACCTATAGAATAAAGATAAGGTGTCATTTTTACCGAAAAGTGCACTGTATAGAAATTTAAGCCCTAAAAATTTACTAAATTGTGTTTTTTCTTATTTTATTTTATTTTCTATTTCACCCCACAAATATATATATATATATATATATATATATATATATATATGTATATATATATATATATATATATATATATATATTTATTTTTTTTATTTTTTTTGCAGCAGCAGATTTTGTTATTAAATGATCAATGTCATTACAAAGTACAATTGGTGAAGCAAAAAACAAGCCCTTATATGGATCTGTAGGTGCAAAATTGATTCAAACTGATTCAAAAGCCGTGATCCAATGCCGTCTCTTGCAGGCAGGAGATTGACACATATACAAAGGGCTTAGCTCCTGAGCCCTTCTATATTTAAGAACTGATGAGTGTCGTACAATGGCATGTCAACATTTCTGAACAGGTTAAACATGGTTCTGGACCTTACATCTCCTGAGAAAAAGTACAAATTAGGCTAGATTCTCACACAGGTTTTTTTCTGGTGTTTTTGGGCCAAGGTCAGAAGAGGATCCATGAGGAAGGAGAAGTATAAGTCCTTCCTTCATATTTCCTATTCCTTTTCCTTAAAGGGGTACTCCACCCTAAGACATCTTATCCCCTAAGATATCTTATCTGCCCCCGTGTGACATCATGCTCCGCCCACTCAATGCAAGCCTATGGGAGGGTGTATGGCAGCTGCCACGCCCCCTCCCATAGGCTTGCATTGAAGGGGCGGAGCAAGTCGTCACAATACTCCGGCCCCGTGATCGTGATTCATCAGACCCGGAGCGATGTTTGCTCCGGAGGCTGATGAAAGCGGAGTGCTGCATGAAAGATTGCGGGGGTCCCCAATGTCAGGATCCCCGAGATCAGGCATCTTATCCCCTATTCTTTGGATAGGGGATAAGATGTCTCAGGGCCGGAGTACTCCTTTAACCCCTTAACGACGCAGGACGTATATTTACGTCCTGCGCCGGCTCCTGCGATATGAAGCGGGATCGCGCCGCGATCCTGCATCATATCGCGTCGGTCCCGGCGCTCATCAACGGCCGGGACCCGCGGCTAATACCACACATTGCCGATCGCGGCGATGTGCGGTATTAACCCTTTAGAAGCGGTGGTCAAAGCTGACCGCCGCTTCTAAAGTGAATCTGAAAGTGACCCGGCTGCTCAGTCGGGCTGTTCGGGACCGCCGCAGTGAAATCGCGGCGTCCCGAACAGCTGATCGGACACCGGGAGGGCCCTTACCTGCCTCCTCGGTGTCCGATCGACGAATGACTGCTACGTGCCTGAGACCCAGGCTGTAGCAGTCAAGCGCCGATAATGCTGATCACAGGCGTGTTAATACACGCCAGTAATCTGTGCAAGAGATCAGTGTGTGCACTTTTTTTTACTTTTTTTTTGCAGTGTTATAGGTCCCATAGGGACCCTGTGGGACCTATAACACTGCAAAAAAAAAAGTAAAAAAAAGTGTTAATAAAGGTCATTTAACCCCTTCCCTAATAAAAGTTTGAATCACCCCCCTTTTCCCATAAAAAAATAAAACAGTGTAAAAAAATAAATATATAAACATATGTGGTATCGCCGCGTGCGTAAATGTCCGAACTATAAAAATATATCATTAACTAAACCGCACGGTCAATGGCGTATGCGCAAAAAAATTCCAAAGTCCATAAAAGCGTATTTTGGTCACTTTTTATACCATTAAAAAAATGAATAAAAAGTGATCAAAAAGTCCGATCAAAACAAAAATCATACCGATAAAAACTTCAGATCACGGCGCAAAAAATGAGTCCTCAAACCGCCTTGTACGTGGAAAAATAAAAAAGTTATAGGGGTCAGAAGATGACATTTTTAAACGTATACATTTTCCTGCATGTAGTTATGATTTTTTCCAGAAGTGCGACAAAATCAAACCTATATAAGTAGGGTATCTTTTTAACCGTATGAACCTACAGAATAATGATAAGGTGTAATTTTTACCGAAATATGCACTGTGTAGAAACTGAAGCCCCCAAAATTTGCAAAATGGCGTTTTTTTTTTCGATTTTGTCGCACAATGATTATTTTTTTCCGTTTCGCCGTGCATTTTTGGGTAAAATGACTAATGTCACTGCAAAGTAGAATTGGCGACGCAAAAAATAAGCCATAATATGGATTTTTAGGTGGAAAATTGAAAGGGTTATGATTTTTAAAAGGTAAGGAGGAAAAAACAAAAGTGCAAAAACGGAAAAACCCTGAGTCCTTAAGGGGTTAAAAACTGCAGTGGCAGGTTAAAAAAAAATATTTCAATTGAAAAGGCAGGCTTATACAGTAGTAAGATTATTTTTGTTTGCCATAGCAACCAATCACAGTTCAGCTTTCACGTCTCATATTGCTCTGGTAAAATGGAACATGAGCTCTGATTGGTTGCTATGGCCAACAAAGAAAACCTTCCTAGAAGGGTTTGTTCACACTGAGAGATTTACTTGCTGAATTTCCATAGTGCATCTGCCCCATAATTATTTTCTGCGTGATTATTTTGCCTGGACTTTGCTGCTGAAATAAAATGTTGTAAATCAGATTGATTAATAGAACTTTGCTCTCAAATTTAGCCGAAAAAATTAACAAATGTTCATTGTTCCAGCAGACTCAGTGATGGAAATTCCGCTGTGTGGACTGAGCACCAAAGACTTTCTGAGAATGATGGAGGTTGTAGTTTAGCAACAGCTGTCAGCTCCTTATTTGGGAACACAATGCTTCATGGGAGCTCTCCCCCCCCCCCCCCCATGGGAGCACCCTAAATGTACAAACCCATTTTGTGTTTTTTTTTTTTTTTTCATGGATTCATGGATGCAGAGGACTACTTCGGAATCGTTGGACTAAATAGATGACCAACATATGTTTTTTTTAAAATAAAATTGTTAACCAGGGATTGTGGGGAAGTTTTTTTTAATTAAAAATAAATTCCTCGTGTGATGGGAAACCTCACACGTGTTTTTTTTAATATGTACTTTTATACACAAAGTACTTATAGACTACGAGAATACATATTTTCAAGTAACAGTAAAGTCCTTATAGGGGTTCTCCACCCCTAGACATCTTACCCCCTATCTAAACAATATGGGATAAGATGTCTGATCGCGGGGGTCCCGCCGCTGGGGACCGCCGCGATCTCGGCTGAGTCACCCTGCTGACATCACTGCACAGAGCAAACTCACTCTGAGTGTAACGACGGGGTCAGAGCAGTGTGAAGGCACGACTCTGCCCCCTCCCATAGACTTGCATTAAGGGGGCGGGTCGTGATATCAGAGGGGGCGGAGACGGGACGTCCCGATGCTCCTGCCCCTGTATCGCCCGTCATTATGCACAGATAGAGTTTGCTCTGTGCAGGGGTGCCGCTGCCGAGATCACAGGGGTCCCCAGCGGCGGGACCCCCACGATCAGACATCTTATCCCTTATCCTTTGGATAGGGGATAAGATGTCTAGGGGCGGAGTACCCCTTTAACAAACACTGACCTGCCATCAGTGAACTTAGAGCACAATACAGGAGTCCCATGGAACAAGTGGCAGCTATTACCACACTGGCTTCCTCCTCCTGTGTGCTGTGAAGCATAAACTACACAGAACAGAACAATGCTGTGAGTGGCAATGAGAGCCCTGGCAGTGTAGGACATAAAAAGGTTATGCAAAGGTTACAGAATAAATAAACTAATAATGATATTAAATCTATAATATCATGCATGCATAGAATATACCCAGGCTGTCTATGTAGTGCTGACAGGCCCCAGATATTGCTTAGAATAGGTCTAAGATATTGCTTAGGCCTTTATGTGTGATCTGTGCCAGGGTACATTCACACGTACATATTTTTGAGTTTTTAGAGTTTCTGCTGCAGATTTTACCACAGCAAATCTGCAGCAGAAAATATGCATGTGTGAGTGTACCCCAGGGTGGATTCATGCACAACAGATACTGTTGCAGAGATTCACTTTTTCTAGCTAGAGAACAAATTCTGACAGAGCTGGACTTTAAGAGGTTTTAGGGAGGAAGTTATTAGAAAATGAGGGTAAAACAAGTCACAAATTTGTGTGCAAAATGAGGTTTGTGCAAAAATGCGCAACTTTTCTTACAACTGAAAACTGGCATGCAAGCTGTGTTTATTTCCCCCAAAAATCTTTATTTTAGTTTTTTTTTTTAGTTGCAAGATAAAAGCAAAGATGTTATTTAAAAATAAAAATCTACCTAAATGTCAGAGACATTTGTGAAAATGGAATTATTTGACCTTTCATGGTGGATTCCCACAGCAGATTTTGATGCAAATTTCTCTCATTTGGGGAGATTCTTCAAAACTTGTGGAGAGGAAATGGTGACCAGTTGCCAATAGCAACCAATCAGATTGCTTTTTTTTATTGCTTCCAGTCAAATACAGGCATACAGTAGTAACAATTAAAAAGGGCACACTATGTTCTTTATACAGGTTGCTTGCTACCAGCCATCCAATAAAACAGTCACCAGAAATGTGTTACTCACCCAAGATAAATGTCCCCTTTTTGAGGCTACCCACATCAGGACTCCAACTCTCATCAGAGGTTTCTCACAGCCTCTCAATAAAGACTTGGTTACACCTTTTGTAAGTCCAGTATTAATCGGCCTCAGCACCTATGCTAACTTCTGCGCCAATCTGAAAATCTGGACTGACCCTGGAAGGAAGATGAAAGGCCCTGCTACCAAATCTGCCTTTCATCATAATTCAGGCCCCATAACAGGACTTTCCAAATTCCCTAGCAAGTTGAAGGGGTACTCCGATGGAATTTTTTTTTTTAAATCAACTGATGCCAGAAAGTTAAACAGATTTGCAAATGACTTCTAGTAAAAAATCTTTACCCTTCCAGTACTTATTAGCAGCTGTATACTACAGAGGAAAATATTTTATTTTTGAATTTATTTTTTGTCTTGTCAACAGTGCTCTCTGCTGACACCTGATGCCCATATCAGGAACTGTCCAGAGCAGGAGAAAATCCCCATAGCAAATCTATGCTGCTCTGGACAGTTCCTGACACGGACGGATATGTCAGCAGAGAGTACTGTGGACAAGACAAAAATAGAAATTAAAAAAGAAAAGAATTTCCTCCTTAGCATACAGCTGCTAATAAGTACTGGAAGTATTAAGATTTTTAAATAGAAGCAATTTACAAATCTGTTTAACTTTCTGGCACCAGTTCATTTAAATAAAAAAAAAGTTTTTCACCAGAGTACCCCTTTAAGCCTTGTGAGTATAAGGGAAAAAAAAAAGGAGAGAATGGTGCACACCTCGTGCAGGTAAACCAAGTTATGATGGTGTGCAAACAAATATGAGGTCGGGCCAGCAGGATGGTCCCTTAACTTAGGGTGTTATGCTCAGAGCATAACACCTACAGTGGCTTTGGAGAAGTAGAAGGTCGCAGCATCCAGGTTCCTCTAGGTTCTTGGTAATGGAGTCCAGTAAATTGAAGTGAAGAAAGGAATGGACAATCCGATCGTGGAAAACCGAAACATCCAAAGGAGCGCAGACCTCTGAAGCCTGGAAAATGGGCTCTCCACTGTGTGCTAGAACAAGCACCGATGTTTAAGACCTAACTGCTCCTCCTTGCCCTCTCCAAGATGGTGGCCAGGTAGCTAGCAACGGAGGTCTGCGCTCCTTTGGACGTTCCGGTTTTCCACGATCGGATTGTCCATTCCTTTCTTCACTTTAAGTCGTGTGAAGGATTTCAACTATTTCCTGGATTCCCCATATCTTTTTTTTTTTCAACCTTATAAACTATGTAATATTCTCAACTGCATCATAAAATTGTGATTGGTCCCTTTTAATCACACCCCAAAGGTGCTCTGTTGAGGTCTAGTTACTGGGAAGGCAACTGGAGTACAGTGAACTCATTGTCATGTCCAAGAAACCAGTTTGAGATAATGTGAACAGAAGATGGGAACACTGTGGTCATAAAGAGATGGACATGGTCAGCAACAACACTCAGGTAATGCTTTATTGGTACTAATGCGCTGAAAGTGTGCCATTAAAGTGTTCCCCACACCACTTTCACCAGCCGGAACCATTGATACAAATCTGGATGGATCCACACTTTTATGGTGTTTACGTCAAATTCTAGCCCTGCTATCTGAATATTGCAGGTGGAATCTAGTCTCATCAAACCAGGCTGCGTTCTTCTAGTCTTTCATTGTCTAGTTTTGGTGAACCTGTACCAATGGTAGCCTCAGTTTCCTGTCCTTAGCTTTTAGGGGTGGCACTTGGTGTGGTCTTTTACTGCTGTAACCCACCTGCTTTAAGTTTCAACTTGTTGTGCATTCACAGATGGTACTCTGCATGTCTTGGTTGTAACGAGTGGTTATTTGATTTCCTATTAACTTTTTATCATCCCGAACCAGTCTGCCCATTCTCTTCTGACTTCTGACATCAAGAAGGCATTTCCATCCACACAAGTGTTGCTCACTGGATATTTTCTCTTTTTCAGGCCATTGTCTTTAAACCCTAGTTTCTAAAATACTCAAACCACCCTGTCTGGAATCAACAACCATAAAACATTCAAAGTCACTTTAATTCCCAGTCTTCCCCATTCTGATGCTTCGTGTGAAATTCACCAAGTTGTCTTGCCCACATCTACATGCCTAGTTGTCTTGCCCACATCTACATGCCTAAATACATTGAGATGCTGCCTTGTGACTATGTAGACTATTAGAAAGGCATTTATAGTAGCATAAATATTTTTCAAGAAAAACATCCACATCCACATAACCAAATGTGTTAATTGAGTCAGACATCACTAGTCACTACATCACATGGCAGTGAGTTCCGCAGTCTCACTGCTCTTACAGTAAAGAATCCTTCTATGTGATGATGATATAACCTTCTTTCCTCTAGACATGGAGGATGCCCCCTTTGTCATGGTTACCGGGCTAGGTATAAAAAGATCACTAGAAAGATCTCTGTACTGTCCGTTCATATATTTGTACATTAGATTAGATTAGATCCTAAGATGTCTTTTCTCCAAACTAAATAACCCCGAGCTTGATATCCTGCCTTGGTCCTGTAATCCTCCCATCAATTATCTTTGTCAGTCTCCTCTGCACCCGCTACAGTTCATATACACAATTACATATACCAAAAGCTTTTCTGGTGGTATTTTATTTTTATATTTACAGGAAATATAAATGCTATTCAAATATTTGCCACAAGGAAGGAAATAAGTGGTTCCTAAAATGTCTTTATATATAGTGTAGAGAATCTATCACAACAGTCAATCGTTTTCATCTTACTCACTATGATATAGTTAATAGATTTTTTTTTAGAGAAGTTCATCTCAAACTTTTTCTAAAGGTACATCACAACCCAGAAAATGTTCCCAGAGGTTGAAGACTTTGGAATTTCCTGGACTTTGCATTATTTGGTCTGATTGTATTACAAATCCCAATTAAAGGGGTATTCCGCCCCTAGACATCTTATCCCCTATCCAAAGGATAGGGGATAAGTTGTCTGATCGCCGCGGTCCCGCTGCTGGGGACCCCCGGGATCGCCGCTGCGGCACCCCCCACTCATTATAGCACAGAGCGAGTTCGCTCTGTGCGTAATGACGGGCGATACGGGGGACGGAGCAGCGTGATGTCATGGCTCCGCCCCTCGTGACATCACGGCCCGTCCCCTTAATGCAAGTCTATGGCAGGGGGCCATGCCCCCTCCCATAGACTTGTATTGAAAGGGGCGGGCCGTGACATCACGAGGGGCAGAGCCGTGACGTAACGATGCTCCGGCCCCTGTACCGCCCATCATTACGTGCAGAGCGAACTCGCTCTGTGCTGTAATGATAGCGTGGTGCCGCAGTGGGGATCCCAGGGCTCCCCAGCAGCGGGACCGCGGCGATCAGACAACTTATCCCCTATCCTTTGGATAGGGGATAAGATGTCTAGGGGCGGAATACCCCTTTAAAGACAAACACAATGGGGTTTATTTACTAACGTGATCCCAACTCTTTTTTGTCGGGTTTTGCACCCAAATTGTGTCACATGTTCCATGCGTCACAATTTGCGACCAAAAAAAACCCCAAACCCTTCATTTTACAAGGAAAACAAAAAAACAGGATGTGGCCACTGGAGAAGGTGGGCGTGGCCCTGACAAACGAGGCGTTTTGAAAAATCCCAACATATTTACTAAGGTTTCCACAGAAAATGTGGTGGATTTGAGCTGAGGAAAACCCTACAGATCAGAACATGTGTAAAAAAAAAAAAAAAATGTAGGGAAAAGTGCAAAATGTAGGGAAACCTTAGTAAATACCTGTCGGAAAATACCTGTCGGAAATCAAAACCCACAAAGAAAACTACACTCCACTCTTAGTAAATACACCCCAATTTTTTTTTCACTAAGAGTGGAGTGTAGTTTTCTATGTGGGTTTTGATTTCCGACAGGTATTTTCCCAAGGTATTTACTAAGGTTTCTCTGCATTTTGCACTTTTCCCTACATTTTGCTTTTTTACAACTGTTCTGATCTGTCAGGTTTTTTCCAGCTAAAATTAACCAAATTTTTTGTGGAAACCTTAGTAAATATGTTGAGAGTTTTCAAAACTGTCAGGGACATGCCCCCTTTTTGGGTTTTTCTTGTAAAATGGAGGGTTTTGTTTTTTTGGTCGCAAATTCCATGCAAAACTATTTGGGTGCAAAACCTGACAAAAAAGAGTCGGGATCATATTAGTAAATAAACCCCAATCTATCTAAAATAATAAAACAAATTTGGGGGAAATTTATCATTTCCTGCATTAGCATAAGATGTAAAAAATGCACAATTTTTTTTCTACAAGCCCCCTCTGTCTCATGTTTATTCTAAGATATATATGTTCAGGTCCTTTAAGCTTTCCTGGTAAGTTGTATTCTACAATCCATGAACTAGTGTAGTAGCTCTTCTCTGAACTCTATCCAATGTATCTATATCATTCAGGAGATATGGATATGGGGGAGATTCATCAAAACTTGGGCGAGATTCATCAAAACTTGTGCAGAGGAAAAGTTGAACAGTTGCCTCATAGCAACCAATCAGATTGCTTCTTATATTTAAAAAAAGCCACTGAAAAATAAAAGAAGCAATCTGATTGGTTGCTATAGGCAATTGGTCAACTTTTCCTCTGCACAGGTCTTGATGAATATCTCCCATGGTCTCCAGTACTGTGCACCATAGGTCTTAGCAGTTCCCTGTATAGCGGGTTGAGCACTTCCCTCTTTCTATTGCTAATACCTCTCCTTATACACCCAAGCATTCTGCTAGCATTTCTTGCTGCTCTATGACATTTTCTGTCCCCCTTAATGTTTTAGCAGTGTCACTTACAAGGAAGGAACAGATATAGATGTTTTAGGTGAAGGCAATGGGGGACATTTATTGCATTTAGAGTTTTTGTGTTGTCTATATTTGGTGCAGTTTAGGCGCAGTGTTGTTTCTTTTTTCCATTGTTCACAATGTTTACTTGCAGTGCACCATGTATCCTTTACACTATGCAGTGGTAATTTATCAACCTTGACATAAAAAATAAAATAAAAAAAGTCACACATTTTTGTGTAAACACTTCCAAAAAGTTGCAAAAATATACCAACCCAGACCTGGCTTAGCTTTTTGGTGTATGTGAAGAAAAGTTGAAAATTTTTTGCACAGGAGGATAAAAAAAGTTGCAAAATTTTGTGCAAAGATTAAACCCGGGAAATTCCAGTAAATATGTATCTGCACAAAATGTATCAAATGCCCTGCATCCATTTAATAAATTTGTTGCACCTACACTTTATTAGCATACAAAAAAGTGTAAAAAAAAAAAATACCCTACAATGATAAATGTTCCCCTATATGCTTTTAGCAATGGGATGAGGTAAATGAAGATCAGAGCGAAAAATAGCTCCAAAGCATTGTGACTGATGCCTTGGGAGGGTGGGGTTATTACATAAGGAGAGACATTAGGGGGGAATTTATTAAAGGGAATAATCAAAGAAATGTAGAAGTTATTTTTATGGTAGAGTGTTAAGGTAAAGGTTAAGGCATTTTAATAATTTTGCTACATTTGTTACTGTGTGTCACATGCTGAAATCTGTGCCAGCTAGGAACTGGAATAGGTATCAGCAATAATTTATACCAACTTCTCGGCCATGTGAGGTCATCATGACCCTTCCAGCTAAGGCCCACACATACTAAAAAGTTATGAGTGCCACATAAACTAGCCAGAAATCATACATTTTTGTGTAAATGAAGCTTGTAGCTTATAATAAATTTCCCCATCATGGTAAGGTGGAGAAGATGAAGGAAAAAAAGGAGCTCGGTTTTAGAAACAATAAGTTTGAAATGTTAACAGGAGATGTCTGCAGTCCCTAGTGTTCTTTAGTCCCAGAAAGATGTATATCAGCCTTAAGATGATACTAGAAGCCAAACCTGTTGATAATCTGCCCAACTGAAGTTGTGTTGGTACAACGAACCCTGAACCGATGGCCAGCAGATCCTAGACCAGTGGTTCTTAACCTTGTTGGAGGTACTGAATCCCACCAATTTCATATGCGCATTCACCGAAACCCTCTTAATTGGAAAAATAAAATATGATTTTTTCAAATTCAAAACATAGGAGGTATATATTTAAGCATATATTTATACATAGGTGCACAAAATGAACAAAACCATTAAGAACAAAGAACAAAACCATGAAAACATGATTTTCACACAAAAACATAATGAATATTTACAGGCAGTGTTAACCCACACATTAGGCCCTAATGCAGGGGTCCTCAAACTTTTTAAACAGGGGGCCAGTTCATGGTCCCTCAGACCATTGGAGGGCCGGACTATAGTTAAAAAAAACAAAAAAAACTATGAACAAATTCCTATGCACAATTATATATCTTATTAGTGGACTACCCCTTTAAGTACGCAGCACAGCTCCCCCCACATTAGGTTGGCAGTATAGGTCCCCCCCCACATTAGGTTGTAGTTCCACCACATTAGGGTTGGTAGTATAGTTCCCCCAAATTAGGATGGCAGTATAGTTCCCCCACATTAGGCTGGCAGTATAGTTCCCCCACATTAGGTTGGCAGTATAGTTCCCCCACATTAGGTTGGCAGTATAGTCCCCCACATTAGGCTGGCAGTATGTTCCCCCACATTAGGTACAGTATAGTCCCCCCACATTAAGTGCAATATAGTCCCCCACGTTAGGCTGGCAGTATGTTCCCCCACATTAGGTGCAATATAGTCCCCCACATTAGGCTGGCAGTATGTTCCCCCACATTAGGTGCAATATAGTCTCTCACATTAGGCCGGCAGTATAGTCCCCCCACATTAGGTGCAATATATTCCCCCACATTAGGCTGGCAGTATGTTCCCCACATTAGGTGCAAAATAGTCCCCCACATTACGTTGGCAGTATAGTTCCCCCACAGACATACAGCCTCCAGCCATACAGTATGGCTGGAGGGTGTATGCCTGTGTACTGCCCCACTTCAGTGTTGCGACCATCGCTCCTCTGGTCCGGCCATAGCAGGACCGGAGGATCGGTGGTCGGAACACCGAAGCTGACGTGCCGCTGGTAAACACTTACCAACTGCCAGCGGGCGTCCTTGCTTCTTCTCCGCTCCTCCGCACTCCGTTGCCATGGGCGCACGCAAGGGACGTCAGGCGTCCATGTGTTCCGAAAGCATCTTACGGAACACAGGGATGTGCTGAGGCAAAAACACACGGCAGTCCTCCCTTGCCGAACCCCCAAGACTGACTCACCGAACCCCTGGGGTTCGATCGAACCCAGGTTAAGAACCACTGTCCCAGACCCAGAAAAAAGAACTCCGGTCTACTTTAAAAGCTATAAACAGTGTTGTTCCTGCAAGAGCAACACAATATGGTGAGACCCTTTTATCATCTTCACCTTTAAAACCATATAATGGCACAATTCTCTGTACTTTTTCTTTTTTGAATATATCTGCAGCTAAAGTTGCATACAGAGAAAATCAAGAGTGGACCCAAAACTAAACCCAACTGAGAAAGGAAGTGAACAGGTAGGACACAGGAAGTAGATATATTTGGGAAGATTATGAAACTGTTGAAATGGTCTTTGTTGCCAATAATAACCATTCACAATGCATCTTTTATTTCCTATTTAACTCTTGAAAAAATGAAAGCTGCACTGTGATTTGTTGCTGGTATTTTAACCCTTTAATGACCAAGCTCATTTTCACCTTAAGGACCAGGCCAATTTTATTTTTGCGTTTTCGTTTTTTCCTCCTCGCCTTCTAAAATCCATAACTCCTTTATATTTCCATCTACAGACCCATATAAGGGCTTATTTTTTGCATGACCAATTGTACTCTGTAATGAACCCAAAATGTACGTTGAACCCCCAAAACATTTCTTTAGGGAGGGAATTTAAATGAAAACCACAATTTTGCGCATTTTGGAGGGTTTTGTTTTAACACTATACACTTTACGGTAAAAATGACATGTGTTCTTTATTCTGTGGGTCAATATGATTAAAATGATACCCATGGCTAGATACTTTTATATTTTTGTACCGCTTAAAAAAAATCTAAAACTTTTTGTACAAAATCAGTAATCTAAAATCGCCCTATTTTGACCACCTACAACTTTTTAATTTTTCCATATATAGGGTGGTATGAGGGCTCATTTTTTGCGCCGTCATCTGTACTTTTTATCGATACAACATTTGCATATATAAAACTTTTAGATCATTTTTTATTAATTTTGTTTTATAAAATGTGAAAAAAAAAGCAGCATTTTTGGACTTTTAAAATTTTTTACGTTTACACCATTCACCGTACGGGATAATTAACATTATATTTTGATATTCGGACATTTACGCACGTGGCGATACCAAATATGTATATTAAAAAAATTTTTTACACTTTTTGGGGGTAAAATGGGAAAAACTGACAATTTTCATTTTTATTGGGGGAGGGTATTTTTCACTTTTTTTTTTTACTTTTTTTTTTTACATTTTTCAACTTTTATTTTACACTTTTTACGTCCCCATAGGGGACTATCTATAGCAATCCTTTGATTGTTAATACTGTTCAGTGCTATGTATAGGACACAGCACTGATCAGTATTATCGGTCATCTTCTGCTCTGGTCTGCTCGATCTCAGACCAGAGCAGAAGACCCCGGGAGACGGCCGGAGCCAGGTGAGGGGACCTCCGGCTGCCATGCTGGATGATCAGATCGCTGCGGGCGGTCCGATCATCCATTCAAATTACCGTACTGCCGCAGATGCCGTGATCTGTATTGATCACGCCATCTGAGGGGTTAATGGCGGACATCCGCACGATCACGGATATCGGCCATTACGAGTGGGTCCCCGGCAGCCGCAACCTGCCTTGTATAACGCGAGCATCGGAACGGGAAGTGGAAAGTCCCGCCAAACCAGGACGTACATTTACGTCCGTGGTCGTTAAGGGGTTAATAACTCTTCATTATTTAGGAAATTATCTCTGTGATGGAGTATTTACATTGATGATTTTTAGGCCATTGACATGTTTGAATTATGTTTTTTGCACTAATTAAGTAATCGATCGGTTTATGTGCATATTTTGTTGCTTATTTTTTATTTTACTTATAGTTTTAGTAGTTGTTGAACATTTTATAGTAACCTAGCTTATGGTTCATGCCTATAGGTTGCTGGTTTTCACTGGCACTCAAATAATTCAATTTAAATTTTACTAAAAAAAGTAATCTTTGATATATGCCAAGAGTAAAATACTTTGCAAAAATCCTATAGTCTTGCCACCTATCGCTATATATTTTTACTCATCACATTATTTTCCCTCTTAACATATCTGGTTATATTGTGCTTTCAGTACAATATAACCAGATATCAGCTATAAGCAAAAAGCATGTTTCTAATGACATACAGTAAAAAAAAAGCACACCCTCTTTCAATTTTATGGTTTTACATATCAAGACATAAAAGAATTAAAATCTGCCCCGTAGAAGATCTTAAAATTAGGTATATAAAACCTCAGATGAAGAACACATGACAAAATATACCCTTTTATTATCTATGTAACAAAAATTTGGTCAAAAGGTAGAATCAGTGTGTGAAAAATTAAGTACACATTTACTTCTTTCATAGAAATTAAGAGGGTAAGTAATTGCCAGGTGCTGCTAATCAAATTCCCTTGATTAATTGATCATCAGCAAGTGTGACTATCTCTATTAAAGGAAACCAAGCATTACTTTTTACCATATATAATGCTTGGCAACGCATTACATATGGTAAAATCTTCATTATTCTCAACATTCTTGGGACATTTCTGCCCCCAGGGATGGTGAGGATATGAACTTTGTAAGTCTCCCCTGCTGCCATGTAAGTAGTCCCCTGGGTGGGAAGCTATACTTACCTAGTCCGGTCACTCCAACCATAGTGACGCCCCCTTGGTGTGATTGACAGTCCGTGTCATTGCTCTGTCTGCTTAGGGAACAGAGCCATGACATGGGCTGTCAATCATGCCGAGGGAGTATCACATTGGGACTAAGTAAGTATAGTTCCCCACCCTGGGGACTAATTACAGGGGGAGACTTACAAAGTTAGATGTTCCCCAGAAATGGTGAGGATGAAAAGTTTACCACATACAGTATAATGTGTCGCCAAGTGTTACATATGGTAAAAACTAATGCTTGGTTCCCTTTATAGCAGAATAATTGCCAGCTTGCTGTTCTGGAACATTTAGGCATGTGTTAGCCCAATGGCCAAATATACAGAATGTGATCTCAGACAAGCAATTGTAGTTGACCATTAATCTGGGAAGGATTTTACAGCCATTTTAAACATGTCCAAAATTCTGCAGTAGAAAAGATAATTTATAAGTGGAAAAACTTTCAAGACAACTAAAAACCTTCCAGGAGTGGACATCACTGCAAATTTGTCATACTAAGGTCCGACAGACCATGCAATGTTCATACAAATTGTAAAACAAGGGCTACATATCAGACTCTACAAACCTCAGTTAGCATTTTAAATATTCAAGATCATAACAGTATAATTTGAAAAAAAAAAAAAGTATGGTTGTTTGGAAGGGTTACCAGCAAAAAAACCTGCAATAATAGTTAGGTTGCATCTGAACAAACTGTAAGACTTCTGGAACAATGGCCCATATTTATTTGACAATTTTTGACAGGAAAAAACTGTCTAAATCCTTTGATAAATCTCCCCCAATGAACATAAATAGCAATGTGAAATTACAAGTATCCTCTAATCCTTTCACAGTAATCCTGTCATCCTTTCACTTTAATCTTTTTACTTAAAGGACAACTGCAGTGGTAAACATTTATATATGCCCGTGCCCGGGCCTCAAAAATAAACTTATACATACCTTCCTACGAGCCCCTGTTGGTCCGGCACAGGCCTCACGGTCCGGCAGTGCCGACGTCATTCCACTTCCTGGGGATGGGGATGCCTCAGAGCCGCCGGCGTATCATCCGGCCGTGGCGA
This sequence comes from Hyla sarda, assembly GCF_029499605.1. NCBI lineage: Eukaryota > Metazoa > Chordata > Amphibia > Anura > Hylidae > Hyla > Hyla sarda. The sequence goes on from NC_079192.1 coordinate 341,846,035, forward strand.
TGTCCCGCCCCGGTCGGTGATAGGCTGAGCCCACTGTCATGTAAGAAGTCGGCCAGAGGTCCTTACAGGACAGTTGGCTAAGCCTATCACCGACCGGGGCGGGACATCGCCACAGCCGGTGATAGGCCGATGGCTCTGCAGTGTCCCCGTCCCCAGGAAGTGGAATGACGTCGGCACTGCCGGACCGTGAGGCTGGACCAACGGGGGCTCGTAGGAAGGTATGTATAAGTTTATTTTGTTTATTTTTGAGGCCCAGGCATGGGCATATAAAAATGTTTACCACTGCAGTTGTCCTTTAATAAAAGTAATGGTAATATAGACTTTTGCTTTTTATACATTTTTTTATTTTTGCGTTCAATTATTAAAATGATCTTTAGTGTCAAAAGTCTCAACAGCTATAAACATTAGTCTACTTAACTCAGACATCAACAGAGAAGCTCCCAGGATGTAAAAACAGAAGTCCCCTGGCAATGCAGTATGAAGGCTACATGAGAGGCGAAAGATCTTTAACAGTTTCTTGTGTTAAATTGAATTTTGTTTGAAGACCTAAAGTCTAAGTTCACAAATATGCAAAAATAGACCGAATGAGGCATAGATGTCTGCACAGAGCAGATTATTTGAAAGATTTTATAAATAAATAATTTTATGAAACAACAATTCTCCTTTAAATGTTTTTTCATAGCATCAAGAGCCTTAACAACTGTCATGGCGGAGTCCATACCCCCTGATTTCATCTCTGTGTGAGCCCTCTGATTAAGAAGCAATAAGAAATCATATACAGAATGTATGTTAAAGTTTTTACTTTAACCCTGTGTAGAGAATAGTATAGCTGACTATGCTCGTCTATACAGCAAAATAATGGTGTGTTGATATATATCTGGTGTATGCCAGGAAAGTCAGGCCTTGCACCAGGCTGGTACATATTTGTAATATAAATGATGTTAAAGTATATACATAAGTTGTCGGGTTCTATTGCATTTGACTTATAAAAGCATGCTAGGTTAGAAGCTTACCAAAAACCTTTTTCCATCAATTCCTTGCTTTTTAACAACCTTTTCACAATCCTTAAGGTTGCACTAAAAAAATAAAAAATAAAGAGATATGTTAATTTTTATCACTTAGTATCATGACTTGTCTGTACCTACTGATTTGGATACATACTTCTAGCTATAAAGCTTCATGCAATGTTCTAAATAACTAGTTTACTACTTTTATCTAGAGTGATACAGTGCCGTGAGATAAAATAGTCTTGTCAACTACAGTAACATTATTAATACTCATAAGGTACTTACCACTCTGAAATAATCAACGAGGGCTAGAGGGCTCCAGGAGCTCACTTCAGCACATGACGGCACCTTTCGAAAATCCATTTGTTTTCTTGTTGACGAAATAGCCTTGGAGTTTAGTTCATAGCAGACTATACATTAATAAATCCCAGTTCTTTATCTGTTTTGTATGATCCAGAATTGCTTTAGCTGTTCGGTCATGAAGGATAAAGTGCCTAGTGGTGCCCAGGACACTGACTTGTTATTTTTCAGTATGAACAGTAGGCTGATACATCTTCTAGAATAGTCACTACTTCCTCCATATTACTGGTTCTCAGTTCTCAGAAAAAGCCAGCAGCACATTTCCTTTACCACTTCCTCATTTGCAGCATGAACTGTAAGCGTCTATGTTTTGGTATATTTGCCTTTTGTTTTAAAACTGCTATTTTGCAATGTATTTGATATACTGGATGGTTCATATAACAAAAGTCAAAATGGATAAAGAAGAAGAGTATAATATAGCAATTCTCTCTGGCTACCCAGTTATATGTTTATATGTTTGTGTGTATATTACTTGAATATTTTAAACTATTATTTAAAGGATTATCATCTTCTAAACTGATCACAAGGTTCTGGGATCCACAGCTATCAACTGTGCTTTATGGATGACACTTCAAGTGTTTCGAGTATGGGAGAATAAAGGAGGGGGGCGGTTCCAGGGCCCTGTGGCCGCTCAACCATACTAACACATAAGGTCCAGACACTCGTATCAGGACCTTGTGCATCGCGCCACCTACACTATGAGGGTGCGTTCACACGGAGTAAATGAAGAGTAATTCATGCCGAAAAATTTACGGGCGGAAAAAATTGCGCACAGATTTGCGCACGGAATTGTGCACGGACATGGAGGAGAAAGAAGTGAAGGGTTCTTCAGCCATGTCCGCACAAATTGCACGCAAATTCCACGCAAATTGCCTGCGAATTTACTTGAGTAAATTCCTCTTGAATTACTCCGTGTGAATGCACCCTGACACAGAAGTTACTGGATCCGACGGAACAGCTCTGCGTGGGCATGATCAGTAAGGTAAGTTATTTACTTTTTTTTATATATTTTTTTTTGGGGGGAGGGGCTTATCCTACCCACTTAACTAACTATCCATCTACCTATGGGGAGGTAGGGCAATGGATCCTCCCTCCTTTTTCTGATTGTTCTTCTAGTGCAATTAACCCAACTTTCCAGAGCAAGGAATATTTAACAATGAGAATGCAGAACCGCACCAGGTTAATCTCTCATTACACAAAAAAATCATTGCCATTAGACTCTCAGGAAACTGGCAACACTTTTCCATAAACTAGATGATTTTCTTCATGACGAACTATGGCACAGTATTGACATTGACTTTTTAAACATCTACTGTATATGTCTGAGTTGCTGGTTGATCCCATGTTTAAAGATGATCCCGGATTTTTTGCAAATTGCGACGTGGCACAGAATGAGTGTGCCAATATCCTTATGCAGGAGATTTGTAAAAAGAGAGGTAAACTAACAGATAACATTAATGAAGAGCTGCAAAATATTATCATACAATTAAACTATTTAATTTCTCATAAAGATTATAATAGACTCAGTCAAGGTATAGCTGAAAAAATAAGCAGAGCTCAGGTTGATATAATAGCCTCTAAGGCTAATAAATTGCAACGGGGCAGATCAGACAGACTAAATGGTGTATACAGAACATGGAACAAGAGAGCCACTGATAAATTACCAACATCGAGGAACACAGTGTCCCAAGTAAAAAAAATCACCAGCAAAAACACCAACCACGGGTCAACCACATACATCTAAAAATAATGTATAGCATTACATACAAAAAATCCCTGATCAGCCTAAAAAACACGGAAATTTTAAGCCCCACTCCTCACAAAGATCTACCACAGCTCCAAATAGAAAATTTGTCACGCATAAAAATTTAAATATAAATAATCCTAGCTGTTCAAGCTTCCAACAATACAAACAGAGCGACAATGCAAACGAAGTACACCTTGGACGCCGAGTCCAAGCACTGAGACTATAGTAAATCATGAAACTGCACTTATACTAACCTGTCTGACTGTAAAACCACATTTATTAACCCAACCCCCCACCCCTGTGGAAATACATGCACACCTACTGGAAATTAGAGATACAATTAATAAGTTAAAAGAGCATTGAGTTCTGTGTTCCAATCACCCTGACTCCCCAAATCAATGTAACAAAAGAATAGGACCTCCAACATGTCGAAGGGATTCAAAGCGCAGGACACACAAGTAAAGGGATCTGAGGTTTATTCACCCATGATGCAATGCGTTTCACAGATAGACTGCTTCATCAGGCATCATCAGCCTGATGAAGCACCTGTTCCAGCCCCTGCCTCTCATTGCCCCCCTGTCTATGAAAGTGCGAATGTTTCATTTCATCAGTTATAGTTCATTGTTATCGCTCCAAGCTGTTCCATTGGATTCTTGTGATAATTCCACAGATAATATGATGTAGACGACCATAGGGCTTCAGTCTTGAAAAGATTACATAAATTGTTTTAAATAAAATTTAAGATTTAAATTAGATTCCCAAGTTTAATGTCCTGGTGTTTACTTTGAACTAATACTGTATGACCACAAAACCCAATGTAACAAGGACTCACATGGCGGCACAATGACAGAGCCTAGAGGTAGCAGCAGCATGAGGAGACCATAATCTGGCAGAATGACACAGCCTGGGATTGGTGCCAGCACGAGGAGACCATATAGTGGCAGAATGACCCAGTCTGGAGGTGGCAACAGCCTAACAAGACCATAGGGCCTCACAATAGAGAAGATTAAAGATATTTTTGAAATTTGAATTGAAGATTTTAAAAAATGTAAAAGGTTAATTTAAGGTGCCAACAGCATAAGGAGACCATGTGGTGACACAGTGACACAGCCTAGTGCTACCATAAAATATTTTTAGATAATGTCCCAGGCCCAGCAGCATCAGTAAACCATATAGTGGCTGAATGGCACAGCCTGGAGCTTGTGGCAGCATGAGTAGACAATAGGCCTTCACAATCCCTAAGATTAAAAGATGAATTTTAAAATTGGAATTGAAGATTTATGGTAGCTAGTGCTACCATAAAATATTTTGAGGTAATGTCCCAGGCCCAGCAGCATCAGTAAACCATATAGTGGCTGAATGGCACAGCCTGGAGCTGGCGGCAGCATGAGGAGACAATAGGGCTTCACAATCCTTAAGATTTAAAGATGAATTTTAAAATTGAAAATTTTGAAATTGAAATGTAAGATCACACTTCAAAGTTTTAATGTCCTGGGCCCAGGCGTGTGGTTACAATATATGTAAATGGATATATGTATATGGATATGCATGTGGAGACCATATAGTAGCTGAATGGAACAGCCTGGAGTTGGCTGCAGCAGGAGTGGAACATATAGTGGCTGAATGGCACAGCCTGAAGGTGGTGAAACTATATAGTATCTGAATGGCACAGCCTGGAGTTGGCTGAAGCATGAGGAGACTATATATTGGCTGAATGGCACCGTCTGGTGTTTGCTGAAGCATGAGGATACCATACAGTGGCTGAATGGCACAACCTGGAGTTGGCGGCAGCATAAGTAGAACCTATAGTGGCTGATTGGCACAGCCTGGAGTTTGTGGCAGCCTGAGGAGACCATATAGTGTCTGAATGGCACAACCTGGAGGTGGCTGAAGCATTAGGAGAACATATAGTGGCTTAATTGCACAGCCTGGAGGGGGTGAAGCATGATGAGACCATATAGTGGCTGAATGGCACAGCCTGGAGTTTGTGGCAGCATGAGACCGTATAGAGTCTGAATGGCACAGCCTGAAGGCGGCTGAAGCATGAGAAGACCATATAGTGGCTGAACGGCACAGCCTGGAGTTGGCTGAAGCATGAGGAGAACATATAGTGGCTAAATGGCACAGCCTGGAGGAAATGAAGCATTAAGAGACCATATAGTGGCTGAATGGCACAGCCTGGAGGTGGCAGCAGCATCATCAGGAGTCCTCAAAGTGACCCGGTGATAGAGAGGTGCGGTGGGTGGCAATATCAGTATCCGGTGATGAAGGTGGGTGAAAAAAGGTCTGATGTGGAGGAATGTTTGTAACTGGGGAGCAGCGCCTTAAATCTGTTTGGCACTATCCATATTTGTGAAGTGTTGGTGTGGCACCATGGTCAATCTACTCTGATGAATAAGGCATTGGTGGATGGAAATCCTAGCTGATCCATGCCTGATTCATCTTCACAAAGGTCAGTCTCTCTACATTTTTCGTGGACAGATGAGTTCTCCTTGGGCTGACTATTGCCCCCGCAGCACTAAACAACCGCTTTAATGGCACACTACTGACCGGGCAGGACAGCTTTTCTAGGGAATACTCTGCTAGTTAAAGCCACAAATCAACTTTGGCTGCCCAGAAGTCCAGCAGATCTTCATGAAGTGTTGGCATGGGCATATCAAGGTATGCCACCACCTGATGGTTTTGGTCCTGCTCCAGGTCTATCTGCTGCTGATGAGTTGCTTCACTATGCGAGTGAAGAAAGGTACTCATCAGCGACTGTAGACCCAGGCTGCTGCTGATGGAGCTGGTACTGCTCCTGCAACCCCACCCCTCCCCAGCAGCCATGGCAGTGGAGGTTGAGTGCAGGGGGTCCCCTGATTCAGACCTGCGAGAGGATGGACGATAGTGCTGAAGGGCATCGGCCAACTGACTACATAGGATGCCTCTGTAGTAGGTCAGTTTGTCCTCCCTCTCAGTGGGTGTAAAAAAGGCCCCTATTTTGTGGCGGTGGGGAGGGTCCAATAAGGTGGAGAGCCAGAAGTCATCCTGCTGCTGAAAGTTGACAATTTGGCTGTCACTACGCAAGCAAGTGAGTATGCATCGTGCCATTTGTGCAAGGGACTCAGAGAGACTCCCTGCCTCCATCTCCACTGCATACTGCCATGGTGTGTCTGGGTCCTCTGTCCCACCTTCCTCATAACCCTCTAGCTCCTCTGGCTGCTCCTGCTCCTCCTCTCCTGTCAGATTACTCGAAAATCTGCTCATTTGTGAAACCTAAACTGTGCTCCACTGTGCCCCTCATCCTCCTCCTCCAAATCAGCCCCCCACAGGGCTAATGTGGCCGTGAGATGTAGGCGAAACGTCTCCAGTGCCCTGACCAGCCATAGTTTCCAACACGTGTAAGAAATGAAGCAGTGGAATGACATCATCAATTGTGGCTACATCAAAGAGCCTGAGCAAACGGCAGGTGTCATGTATGAACTGCCACTGGTTCACATTGAAGTTACACTGCGGAGTCTCCCTATCCGCTTTGATCATCAATAAATTGGTGATGGCTTTTCTCTGTTCGTACAGTCGGTCCAACATATGGAGGGTGGAATTCTAACATGTGGCAACATCAAAAATCAGACTATGTCGGGGGACACCGTTCTCACGTTGCACGAGGGTGTGCTTTGCGGCATACAGTGGCTGAAGTGCATGCAAAGTTTCCTTCCCATTGTTAGGATGTCTTGCAAATGGGGGGAACACTTCAGGAACAGCTTGACAACCAGACTGAACTTGTGTGCCATGCCGGGCGCATGGCTCAGCCTTCCCAGTCGCAGCACAGTCAAGATGTTCTTCCCATTGTCAGTCACCATGGTTCCCATTTCCAGTTTTTGTGGAGTAAGCCATGCTCCGATTTCTTTATGAATGACTTTTAGCAGTTCCTCCTGTGTGACTCCGTTCGCCAAGTCAAACCATGTGAAGAACAGTGTGACACCGCCGTGCCCTACACAAATGGTATGCTGAAGGGCACTGAGACTTGTCTGGACAGTGGAGGCTGAGGACACAGTGGAGGATGAGGAGGCGGAGTCACACACCGTCACAGGACCAACGGCCTGAGAGCATGAAGGAGGAAGTGGCGTAACCTGTCCAAGTTGGTGTTGTGTCTGTGGAGGACCCACATTCACCAAGTGATCCGTAAAGGACATGTATTGTCCATGACCATAGTTACAGCTCCAGACATTGGTGCTGCCGTGCACTTTGGTACACACTGACAGGCTCGAGGACTGGCCCCCCTTCTCTTCCATAAAATTGTGCAGGGCTGGTACTGCCTTTTTCGCAAAGAAATTACGTCTTGGCACTCTTCACCTCGGCTGGGCACAAGCCATCAGTTCTCTGAAAGGTGCAGAGCCACCACTTGAAAAGGGAGGGACTGCAGCTTCAGCAAATTAGACAAGAGCACATTCAGTCTCTCCGCCGTTTGATGAGTGGGCGCATACTGTGGTCTCTTGGACATGGCTTTGCCGATGGATTGATTAAAAGTAGGAGGAGCAGAAGCATCTGGAGCAACAGGAGGGTATGACACACAGCAGGCTGGGCCACTACATCGGAGCCACGGTACTCCCAGGCCGCTTTATGGTGGCAAAGTATATGTTGATGTTGGCCATGGTGCCAACATTGGACCCTGGCCACGCTTCACCTTCTGCTGACATATATTGCATGTGGCAATGTTAACCTCCTCCGGATGCTGCCGGAAAAACTGCCACACCGCCGAGTAGCTGATTTTCTCACCAAAAGTCTGCACTAATTGACTGCTACTGCTGCCGTCTCTAGGAACCCCTGTTCCACTACCTCCTGGGAAAGTAGGCGAAGCAGGTGGTCTCCCCTGGCCAGGTTTGGCTACAGATTTTCCACTTTTGCCACCATGCTGACTACCAATCATGCTACTACCTTGCAACCTTGGGCCACTTGCAACCCTCTTCTTCTGATGATGAAGAAGCCCCTTCTGCACCCAGTTCCCAAGTGCGATCGGATTCATCATCATCGAGTTATGTCTGCATGTCACTGATGTCCTCATCAGGTTCCTCAAAAGTGTCTGCTTCAGGACCCTGAATGCTGGCAACACTGCCTCCCACGTCACTCTCCTCATCACTACTTGCCCGCCTAGCGAAGGAAGCAGCTGATGTCTTTTCCCCTTCTTGGCTGGGCAGTAGCTGCTGACTGTCCTCTATTAGATCGTCCTCACTCAATAGTGGAGCTGAACCAACAGCATAAGATACTTCTTTAGGGGAGGGAACAGCATATGACAGAGGCGATGGGAGGACAGGGACTGCTCCTGGGCCATGCCAACTGAGGGTTGTGTCTGAGGAACCCACTGACTGTTGACTGGGGGTATCAGATGTCACTTGTGATGAAGTGGATGACCGTGTTAACCAATCAATGACAGCAGATGGGCTGCTGGTCAAGACTCGACAGCTAGTTGATACCAGGAGATCAGGCCTCTCGCTGTGACTCCTACTACCATTTGCCCCTTGTCTGCTGCGACCTCTGCCACTCCTCTGTGCATGTCCTGGCACTTCTCTGCCTGACATACTTTGTGCGTATATGAGGGGAGTAAAATAAGCTTCACTACGCTTAAAACAGTATTTGTCTAGAACAGCAGCAGGTGGCTACTTTTGGCTGTCCTTTCACAGTATATAGGCCCTTGACAGATTAACAGGTACAACATAGTACACTACTTAGATGTAGGAATGTGGCATGCACTTAGGAGGGCAGAAAAATACGCTACAGTATGCTTAAAAAAAACATATTTTTGCACACCAGCAGTACACAACAGTGCTGGAGCACACAAAAGCTGTGTACTAAACCCAAAATTGCACTCTGTGAAAGACAATTAGGAATGGACTGCTGGGTATTATACTGTCTACAGACTAGTATAACCAGCAGATGATTTGTTGTGGAGCAAAGACACAGAATTGAGCAGAAAGATTATCCCTGCCTCCTCTGCTAAGGTTTATGAAGTTGAGGCAGCTTCTTGAAATGTATGAGGCAACACACAGCTCTCTGCCCCTCTCTGTATTACAATGCTGTAGAAGGTGACTTGGAGGTTAATGGCTGCAGTAAAAATCATTTTTAGTGGAAAAAAGCACTGCTCTCTGTCCATCAGAATGCTGATGTAACTAGGAGGTGAAACACTGCTGGAAAAAACTTTTCTGTGCAACACACATACACAGGCTGTCTGAACTATCTCTGTGCAGTGTAATGAATGAAGTAACTGTCCGCAATATGGCTCTCGGTTAAATAGGACTGTGACATCACAGGGGTGACTGGCTGCTGATAGGCCACATCCTGCATGTCATTCAGGGTCATCCCGCCTTACCGCCTTGCCTTCCCAGAGTTCCTTGCCCCATGTCATCACATGTGGATCTACCATTTTAGATGCCCTGGAGCCTGGACCGCACTATATGGAGTTTAATGAAGCAATTCGCGCGGTAGAGCCACGGCGATATTCGCATTCTTTGCAAATCAAATTTTTCATGAAATTCCTAACGATTTCGGTTTCATCAGCTTCGATTCACTCATCTCTACTACAGACCATCAAACCAACCTGATAAATTCGAATTGTTTTTGGACCTATATACAGTAGGTTCACACGCAAACTTACCCAACAAAGACATTTCATTATGGCATCACATCAACCAGGGTCAGTTGAGCGTAATAATGACAACACTTAAATTTTAGGGATATGTGGTGTCCCGGTACCGCATCCTATCCAGTACCACATATATATGTCCCCATAGCCAGAGACCCTAGGACGTCGGGGTTCTTCTTAACTAGAACGCCCCTAGTCACCTCTCATCTAGGTATTAGTTATCTAATAATTCTTAGGATTTGTATATATATATGATTGTACAAGTGTATATAGATGGTTAATTACCTGTGCATAGCGTAACAGGACTGCGGGTCTATGGTTTTATGCTTAAGGACCTTTGGAGGCCCTTGTGACATTTATCTCCCATCATTCCTTGTAACGGTGAGTGACAGTTGATTGGACCAGTAAAAACGGCCCTGCCCATATAAGGGAGCGACGGCCATTGCTCACTCTCTTTTCCCGTGGGCTGTTGATGGTGAAGGATCTGCACTGCTGTCATCCGAGAGTTTAGGCCTGAGCCTTGCGGCGATGGCTGATATCTGCTAAACTGTGAGTGTGTCAATCCCTAAACACTCTGCAAGATCACCGGACCTTATCTATCCCCTAAATCCGGACGGATCTTCGCAACATTCCCTAATTCAGAGACTTTTATGAGAAGTCAAGGTCCGCAACAACTGTCAGTCATTGCACTAGATAAAGACTGTTTTCCAGAGACTCTTACTGTTCATTGGTACCGCAAGCATTTAAGTAAAGTTATCCAAGTTCAAGTTCAACTACCTTGTGGACCTTCAGTCATTTTATGCATGCACCTATCGTTACTGGGAAGGGCGGCGATAGGCCGGAGAATTACCTCAGCATACTCGCCCTCAGCCTGGCATCACGAACTATAGGGTTAACATTAACCCCTCATCTACCGAAACAACACCCCAACTACCATACACCCCCCAAGGGCTACCCCAAAGCCTTTTTGGCATTGCACGAACAGGATTCGGGTGTGTGCCTACTACAGTTGCCACTAGTGAAAGTGTACTCCCCCCCAGAAAGCGAACTTTATTCATGTACTGTGACTTATACTCAGGAGTAAGGGGTTGTGCACACGGTGCTGTGTGGAGGAAGTGCGCATGTAAAATAGCACAGCGGAGCTACAAGCTGTTAAAGAAAGTACTGAAGTTAGTGCGGGGCCTCCCTGTGCACGTGATCCAGAGACCCCGCCCACCGAAACCCTCAGTGCCGTGGTGGCCATTTTGTTGGAGTCTAGGGCCGGAGACTGACAAAGAGAGGAAGTTCAGCGCGGGAAAAGGCGCAGAGTGCGACAATGGGTTGGAAGCTGTAATGAGCCGGAACAGTACGGGACTTTGAGACACCAGATTGCTGAATTGAAGTCCTATATAGAATCACTTCAGCTGCCGATCAACGCACTCAAATTTCAATTAAAAGCTGTTGAGTTCCAAGTCACCACCCTCAAATTTGAAATCTACGCTCTCAAGTTCCAGATCAGAGAACAACTACGTATCTTCTGGAGACCTGGGAATTCGAGATCTATTTAAAGGGCCAGCATACCAAATACAGAAATGTCAGAACCTGCAGCCCCACAGCCCCCATCGGAACAGCAAGGGGGTGATGCTCCAGTGGCCCCACCAATGGGGTCTCCAACCCAAGTCAGAAGGGTGTTGCCACCTTCACCAACACCTTCTACTTCACAAAGACGTACTCTACCTGTGATTCCAGCAAGACCTCCATCACCGGTGGCGCAGGACCCAGCAAGTCCACCTCCAGTCTCTCCCTATGTGTTGGGAGCCCCTGTTGCTGCGCCTGTCTTCTTGGGGAATCCTGTGCTTCCCACCAACAATGGTGACCCTTTTACATTTAGAGACTTTAAAGAAAAGTTTTACAGCCTCTTCGGATTTTATGCATTACCCTCTCACCAACAGATACAGCTGCTCCTGGGACAGCTCCAGGGACCCACCTTGGAGGAATTGCGTACCTGGCCGGCGGCTGATAAAGCCACAGTGGGACAGATTTTTGAAGGACTCTCTCAAGTGTTTGAATCTCATTCTCCCTCAGAGGTACGCCTCAGACTAGATGAATGAAGTCAGAAGCCGGGTGAGACCCTCAGAGCATATGCAGTAGCTTTACAAAGCGCATTAGAGGCGGTACAGAAGTTGGATGGCATCACGCCCGATCAGGGCAATCGAGTACTGATGGACCGTTTTATAGAAGGGGCACTGAACAAATGGGACAAGGCCCAACTTAGGATGCTGGCCGTGCAAAATCCCGACATGGCTTTCCCAGCTTTTAAGAGACTAGCGGTTAAAGTAAGAGTGGGGACCTCAGACAGAAGAGACTAGTGTTCCCGCTACCGAATCTCCGGGGCCTTCACCCCAGCCGCCTGTCCCTTCTCAATCTGCCCCGTCAACACCTTATTCTAGCCCTTGGACAGCTGACTTACAAGACATCAAACAGGACATTGTACAGTTAGCCAAGGCCTTTAAAGAGATGGCTGTACGGCCAAATCCTCCTAGATCTGCAACACCACCATCTAAGAAGGCTGACCCTTGCCTTGTTGGTCCACCTAGTACCCCTCCTGTGAAATAACCTGGGAGTCAGAGACCCGTCTGTAGTTATTGTAAGAAGAATGGACACTGGAAGAGCCAATGCTGGGCTTTAAACGGGCATCCCCTGGGGTCTAGGACCGCACCCCAGGAGTAGCGGCTGAAGGTCCAGAATCAACCAGTGACAAGAAGGGACTGTCTATGTATGTAGCTTCTTGTCCTTATGTATAGGTGATGGTTGAAGGTATCCGGTTACAAGCTCTGATAGATACGGGGTCTCAGGTATCCACTATTCCGCAGGGGTTTTTCTATAAGTATTGGGGCCCAGAAAGGTAGTGTGAACCTCAGGAAGCGGAGTTTAGAGTAATCGCAGGGAACGGGAAACCAGTACCCAGGCATGGCTACTGAAAGCCCACAGTGCAGGTGTGAAAGCAAGTCCTAGAAAGGCAGGGTGTGATTGTCACCAATGTTAGGGACGATGGGGCAGCTGATTTCATTTTAGGCATGAATAATGTGAGATGAAAAAAAGGAAGAAAAATTATTTCAGCATTGCACCACACTGCAATGCTGGAAGATCAGAAGTCCTGTAAGGTGCGGAGAGCAGGGCAGGCAAACAGCGGGCCGGGTCCCGGAATGGAATGAACAAGGAAAGGGCAAAAAAGCACGGACCTCCAGCTGCTCCACTTGAGAGGGGAAAAATACGTAAAACTTGACTTTTAATCCATCAGGTTAAAAACATAGGGTATCCATGGACATACGACACACAAAAAGGTAGAAACCGACGCGTTTCGAGCCTAATCTGGCTCTTAGTCGTGCTACGACTAAAAGCCAGATGATTAGGCTCGAAACGCGTCAGTTTCTTCCTTTTTGTGTGTCATATGTCCATGGATATCCTATGTTTTTAACCTGATGGAACACCTGGATCACCTGAAAGAAGTTTTCCAAGTCCTTATCCAACATGGACTCAAGGTTAAACCTTACAAATGCCACTTGCTAAAGCCACAAGTACACTATCTGGGACATGTCGTTGGTGATCAAGGAGTCCAGCCTGATCTAGAGAAAGTGAGTGCTGTGAAGGAGTGACCTACACCCAGGACGGTGCGAGACGTCCGAAGTTTCCTGGGATTTGCTGGATATTACCGGCGCTTCATCCCTCATTTTGCTCAAATTGCTGGACCCTTAACCGAATTACTGAGAGGGACTGCCCGTGATAATTATAATGGGAGGCTCCCCATACAGTGGGCTGAGGAACAAGAAGATGCCTTTCGAGCCCTGAAGTACCTCCTCACGGAATCCCCCATTTTGGCGTATCCTGATTACAGCCTGCCGTTCCGTTTGTACACAGACGCTAGCTTTGAAGGTCTGGGGGCGGTCTTATCTCAAGTGCAAGATGGCAAGGAGAGGGTGATTGCCTATGCCAGCCAGCATCTCCGAGGTGCTGAGAAGAATGATGCCAACTATAGCTCCTTCAAACTGGAACTTCTGGCCTGATCTGGGCCATTACTGAGAAGTTTAAGGACTATCTGGCTGCTACCCCTTTCACGGTCTACACTGATAACGACCCCTTGGCCCATTTGAACTCTGCTAAGTTGGGAGCGCTGGAACAGCGTTGGGCCTCTCGGTTAGCCAACTTTGATTTCAACATTAAGTATCGCAGCGGCAAAACCAATGTTAATGCGGATGTACTTTCTTGCATGGCCCCGGGAGAAGCACCTCCAGCTGAAGATGTGTGGGAAGATGTGAAAATGCCTCCCTTCTACCGAAGGTTCGTGAGCCAGAGTGCTCTAAATGCCCAGGCGGGTGATGGACCTGAATCTCCCAAAGCCCCTGAAGATCTATCCACCTGGAAGACACTTCAGGATGAAAGCTTGGTTATCGGGGACCTCTTAGACTATTGCCTCCACAAGAAAGTGCCCACTCGGGTGCGCAAGGCCCACGGGGATTTCGAGTTAAAGCGTCTGTGGCGGCAGAGGAATCGTCTGTTCCTGCACAAAGGGCTGGTCTACCGAAATTCCCTGGACCCAGTTTCCGGAGACAGCATACACCAGAATTTGGTTCCCAGAAGAGATGCAGCCATGGTCCTGAATGCCTATCATGATCAATCCGGACACTTCAGGGTCCATAAAACAGAGATCACCGTCAGAAGGAGATTTTACTAGATTGGGATGCGGGGAGACATCGAGAAATGGTGTGCCGAGTGCTCCGTGTGCAACGTGATAAAGAACCCCCGAAGGGACGCAAGAGCCCCTTTACATCCCATCTGTACAGAAAGGCTGAATCAAATTGTTGCCTTGGATCATGTGAAGCTGGCCCCCACTCGATCTGGCTATTGTCATGCTCTTACCATGGTGGATCATTATTCCAAGTGGGTGGTTGTGGTCCCTGTCAAGGATCTTACCGCCAAGACTGACGCTCAGCTCTTCTATCGACATTGGATCCAACCTCTAAGGTGTCCCGAATCGGTCCTCACGGATCGGGGAACCGCCTTTGAAGCCCAGTTGTTCCAGGAACTTTGCCAGTTGCATGATTGCAAGAAGCTCCGGACAACGGCCTACCATCCCCAGGGGAATGGGCTCTGCGACAGGATCAATCAAGTGTTCATCCAAATGCTTAGAGCTGCCTCTGTTTCAAAGCACGAAGAGTGGCCTCAGTTGTAGCCTGAACTCCTAGAAATTTACAACAACACTGTCCACTGCTCTACGGGGTACACACCTTTTTTTCCTGATGATGGGCCGACACGGCCAATTGCCAAAGGATCGAACCTTCGGATTACAGGCACCTTTCAACAAATCTCCTCAGGTTTCCCAAGGTTGGGTGTCAGAGCATCAACAAAGAATTGAGGAAGCCAAGGACATTGTTGAGAAGAAAATGGATGAAGTTCATGAACGCCAGCAGAAATATTATAATCGACACGCTTCGGCTCAGCCCTTACAGCTTGGAGATAAAGTGTGGCTCAGAAAATTTCCTAGAACCCATAAACTGGACTCCTTGTGGGAAAAGGAGCCATACACCATTACTGCAGTCCCTTATCCCGAAACGGACGTGTACGAGATACAGAAAGACGGGTTCGAGCCACAGGTGGTCCACAGGAACAGGATAAAAGTGTGTCTGAAAGAAGATGTGCTTGGCTCATCTCCTCTTACTCCTTCTGTTCCTCTTGCTACTTCTACTCCACCTCCAACAAGGCCAATGAGAGAATATGTGCCAGGGGAAGGAATTCATCCCACTATGGACATTCCTTTGTTCCCATCACAGCAGCATACCATGTATTGGGGTATACTGTTCCCAGCTCCATCCAGCCAGCCGCCACTGGTTGCTCCACCCAGATAGTTGCCTGTAGCCGTACCGCCTAGCCAGTTGCCAGTAGGTGTTGCTACCTGTCAACCACCATTGGTTGCTACACCAAGCATCAGTCCTGCTCCAATGACTGCTCCAAGTATTGTTGCCACTACTCCACCTGTCTTAAGAGAATCCCCCAGTCCCACCGAAGATATTGCTTCTGTTTCCAGCCCTCCAGCTGGTCCCTCAGGGACTGAAGCTCTTGAAGAAACCCCAAGTGAGGGAACTCCGGATGACTCGGACGTGGTGTTGCGGCAGTCTCAAAGGACTACACAGGGCAAACTACCCATAAGGTACCAGGACTCACATTTGGTACTTACACACATAGTACCTTTGGTTACCCACTTCAATGCTCTGCCTATCACTTTTCAGTACTCTAAATTACTCCTCAAGTTTCTCTAGTATATATACTAAAGTAAATATCTCACTTAAGAAAACACTTAGGAATTGTAGCATATTGATACCCAATTCCTGCCACTGTTAGGTACACTTCTTCTTCTACTTCATTGCATGTGTGAGATGCTCTGCCTGGCCAGTAGGTGCTCTTGCGAATATAGAATTAAACACGTAATTCTTAAAGTAACCTAGTTAGGTTATGTGAAAGTGCTCTAGGGGTATGTAGCGTGTAGCCGATAGACCCTAGCAGCCACCCTTACTGTGACTTAGCTTTCGGCAAGCCAGTATAACCTTTCGTGACTAACAGGTAACTTATTGTTGGCGAATAAAATGTGTGAGATAATAAAATTGTCTAGTCAGCTTGAAACTAAAGGTATAGAGAGCTGTACTAATGTTCAGTTTAGCCTCATAAAAATGTGTAGAGAGCTAATAAAATGTCTTAGGAGCTAGCAACCACATGTCAGATAGCTGCCTAATTGTCTAGTAAGCCTTAAAATGTATAGTAAGTTTAATAGAATGTTTAAAGGGTACCTCTCATCAAATAAACTTTTGATATATTTTAGATTAATGAATGTTGAATAACTTTCCAATAGCATGTTAATGAAAAATATGCTTCTTTCTATTGTATTTTTCCCGATCAGTCCTGTCAGCAAGCATTTCTGACTCATGCTGGAGTCCTAAACACTCAGAGCTGCCAGCCTGCTTTGTTCACAGCCAAACAGGCTGTGAACAAAGCAGGCTGGCAGCTCTGAGTGTTCTCCTTTGTGAACAAAGCAGACTGGCAGCTCGTAGTGTTTAGGACTCCAGCATGAGTCTGAAATACTTGCTGCCAGGACTGGTAGGGAGACCCCTAGTGGTCATTTCTTCAAAGTGGAAAATTAAATAGAGAGAAGCATATTTTTTTTTAATAACATGCAATTGTAAAGTTATTCTGCATACATTAATCTATAATATATCAAAAGTTTTTTTGATGAGAGGTACCCTTTAAGACGCTAGAAACTAAAGGATAGATAGCTTCGTTAATGTCTAGATGGCACCAATGTCTAGATAGCGTTTATGTCTAGATAGCACCAATGTCTAGATAGATTTCTATTGTCTAGTCCAGATACTAGTAAGAGTATCAGAGAGTGTAAATGTGTTCAATGTTTACTTAGGATGTATAGCAAATTTATAGATCATCCTGTTCTAGTCCTAGTCCCTCTGTCTTAGAGGACAGGCGTCGAGGTCGACTTATCTTAAGTAAGGGGGTTTGTGGTGTCCCGGTACCGCATCCTATCTGGTACCTTTATATATAAGTCCCCATAGCCAGAGTCCCTAGGACGTCGGGGTTCTTCTTAACTAGCCCGCCCCTAGTCACCTCTAGGTATTAGTTATCTAATAATTCTTAGGATTTGTGTATATATATATATATATATATATATGATTGTACAAGTGTATATAGATGGTTAATTACCTGTGCATAGTGTAACAGGACCTGTGGGTCACGTGACCAGGTGAACTCTAAGGCTTAAGGACCTTTGGAGGCCCTTGTGACGTTTAGCTCCCATCACTCCTTGTAACGGTGAGTGACAGTTGATTGGACCAGTAAAAACGGCCCTGCCCCTGCCCATATAAGGGAGCGGCGGCCATTGCTCACTCTCTTTCCTCGTGGGCTGTTGATGGTGAAGGATCTGCGCTGCTGTCATCAGTGTGTTTAGGCCTGAGCCTTGTGGCGACGGCTGATATCTGCTAAACTGTGAGTCAATCCCTAAACACTCTGCAAGATCACCGGACCTTATCTATCCCCTAAATCTGGACGGATCTTCGCAATATTCCCTAATTCAGAGACTTTTATGAGAAGTCAAGGTCCGCAACAACTGTCAGTCATTGCACTAGATAAAGACTGTATTCCAGAGACTGTTACTGTTCATTGGATGTACCGCAAGCATTTAAGTAAAGTTATCCAAGTTCAAGTTCAACTACCTTGTGGACCTTCAGTCATTTTATGCATGCACCTATCGTTACTGGGAAGGGCGGCAATAGGCCGGAGAATTACCTCAGCATACTAGCCCTTAGCCTGGCGTCACGAACTATATAGAGTTAACATTAACCCCTCATCTACCGAAACAACACCCCAACTACCATACACCCCCCCCCAAGGGCTAAAATCAGATACATTTGAACATCAAACCCACCTCAACTTTTTATCCCTTTCATAGTCAAGGTCACCATATAAAAACCTTCCATGACCTAGTAGCACAAGATTCCAATAAAATATCCATGCATAAAATACAGACCTCCAAAGAAGGCTCCCTCACTAGAAAAACAAGCAATGAACCAGCTGAAAAATAATGAGAACATAGTTATCCACCCTGCAGATAAAGAGTTCTACAATATTATTTCGAACATAACCAAGAGGCATTAAAAATTCTTCAAGATTCAAACTATTATTGTAGCATCAATGAGGATTCTTTTTCCAAATTGGATAAAGAACTTGCTCGCCTCCTGAAGGAGGCCACATTAAATAATATACAATAGCAGAGCGTGAAGGAATTCCTGCAATCACCGCAAAAGTAAAGGTCATCTGACTTCTTCTCAGGACCTCTCACAGACGGACAGGCATGGCTGGCGTGGGGTGCTCAGAGGCGACTGCCGGCAGTTTCACGCAGCGTGGTGCGCTTCCTCCGGCCTCGTTAACATCATTGCGCTGTGCAGGTAAATAGTGCAATGCTGTGATCATGTGACCTACCGCAAATACCAGTAAGGAAAATAAACCTAACACCTTAACATAGTGCATAATAAAGCAAACATTAGCGGAAATATACTAGAACATCATAAATGTTCATAGAAAAGGAGACATAGCCACCCTATCATTTAACCCAAGTGGGCCCCGTGCGTCTAACCGCAATATCTAAAGGGCTTCCGCTTGTGATAATAGCCAACTCTTATCTATCCTTCTGGAACACCCATCAATAATCTCTAGGTCCCCAAACTTCAGGTCTCTATAACTACTTTTATGTATTTCTTGCGTATGTTGCACAAATCGGGGAGATCCTCTGCCTTTATTTATGGAGTAGAAGTGCTCACGTATCCTAACTCGTAGCTGTCTCTCTGTCTTTCAACTGCATACCATATAGTAAACTACAAAAGAGCTTCGACAAGTGATAAGTTCTTTAACCACATAGTCACGCCCCAGAAATCCACTCTTGGAATTAAAGGGGTATTCCAGGAAAAACATTTTTTTTTATATATCAACTGGCTCCAGAAAGTTAAACAGATTTGTAAAGTGCTTCTATTAAAAAATCTTAATCCTTTCAGTTCTTATGAGCTTCTGAAGTTAAGGTTGTTCTTTTCTGTCTAAGTGCTCTCTGATGACACGTGTCTCGGGAAACGCCCAGTTTAGAAGAGGTTTGCTATGGAGATTTGTACTGTATAATCCCTCCCTGCTTCCAGCTTATAGTCCAAAGAAGGCAAATATGCAAAAATTCACGAATATCTGCACTTCATGAGGACACTGATCCCTCCCTTCTTTTAGATTTTGGGTCAATGAGAAGGATGCAAATACATTTGTCAGAGGTTAGCAACATCCCTAGCAACCAATAGGAAAGTAGTTGGTTGAAAGATATAATCGTGCATGCACATGTTACGAATGTCATTACGAATTTCGCATGAAAAAAAATTGAACGAATATACAAAATTCGCGAATATAGGATGAATATTCATCCACATATTCATGAAATGTCGCAATGCGAAATGTCGCAAATTCGAATATGACCTATGAAGCTCATCACTAATGTACAAATTTTAAAGATATCGCCAGTACCTTTAACATAAGATGGCATTTCATTCAGAAGGGGTCTCAAAGCCCGATACATAAATTTGGACAGGTAGTCTGTCACAGAACCCACCCCTGCCATGATCGGACGACCTGGGGGGTGAGTTTGGGCCTTGTGAACCTTAGGGAGGAGGTACCACCTTGGGCTCATGGGGTGTATAGGTATACGGCATTCAGCTAGCTTCCTATCTAACACCCCTTTCTCAAAATTACTCCTCAAAAAAGACCTAAGTTTCTCTTTTATCCTGGGAGTGGGATTGGATTCCAATTTTTCATAAGTACCACAATCCTGTAATTGGCGAACTACCTCTGTGTCATACTGTAAGGAAGTCCACACCACCACGCTGCCTCCCTTGTCTGCCCTAGAAACAATGAATTCATCCTGTTTAGCAATCCAAATGAGACCTTCCATCTGTTCAGGGGAAATATTGCTAGTGGCTTGGGGATAGATAAGAGCTTTAAAGGGGTTATCCAGGAAAAAACTTTTTTTTATATATCATCTGGCTCCAGAAAGTTAAACAGATTTGTAAATTACTTCTATTAAAAAATCTTAATCCTTTCAGTACTTATGAGATTCTGAAGTTGAGTTGTTCTTTTCTGTCTGAGTTCTCTCTGATGACACGTGTCTCAGGAACCGCCCAGTTTAGAAGAGGTTTGCTATGGGGATTTGCTTCTAAACTGGGCGGTTCCCAAGACAGGTGTCATCAGAGAACACTTAGAAAAGTACAACTCAACTTCAGAAGCTCATAAGTACTGAAAGGATTAAGATTTTTTAATAGAAGTAATTTAAAAATCTGTTTAACTTTCTGGAGCCAGTAGATATTTTAAAAAAAGTTTTTTCCTGCATAACCCCTTTAATATTATTATTTTTTTTAACAGCCTTGAAAAAAAAGTCTATAGGGCTTCCAGGTAACAGGGGTGGGTTAAAAAAGTTGAGGGATTGCCTCCAGTAAAACATTTCCCACAATCTGAAGACTCAGAGACATCAACCTCCTATCTCTGTTCCCCTGCTGCTAATTCTGCAAGCATATTTGTAAATCTCAGATCTTCCATATCAAAACCACTCACTGGGCTAAATCCCAAATTACCTATTTTGCAAGGTGTGTCACATTCAGTCGGATTCAATGAAGGCTTATTGACATGGTGAGCAAAAAACTAAATTAACTTTCCTAACGGCCCTAAATAACTCAACTTCAAAGGATGTCAAATCAAAATTCTCAATCAACCCAAAATTCAGACCTTTTGATAGGGCTCTTAAGAGTATTTCCGCGGAAAATGACAGCGGTAAGATTCTCTACAATATTCTCATAACTTACTCCTTCCACGATACTTCTTTGCTCTGGGTTTTTCTTTTTCTACCCCATCTCGACCTCCATCTAAAGGGGGCCCAGGCATACTCAAAGCTCCCCCTGTAGTTTCCCTAGACGCCTCATCTGAGGCGCTAGTGTCGGACTCCGTGGTCCAAAAATCTTGACTTCGTAGTTTACGACCATATTTCTTTCTATTATTCCTTCCCATTTTTCTACTATTAGACTAGGTTTCCACTTGGTTTTTTTGTACACCTAAAAAAACGCCAGAAAAACTGCCACAGGTTTTTCCTGAGTTTTGGCAGTTTTTCTGGCGTTTTTCCTGGTGTGTGGAAACAGCCAAATTTGTCCCCTGTGGCAGTTTTTCCACTGCCTTAAGGGTACCACTCTGTGGGTCGGATGCTGAGCGCCCGGTCCACAGAGTGTAAGGAGATGAGATGTATAGCATCAATACTCACCTCCCCCGGCCGTATACAGGGGGGCATGGTGTACCCGTGTATACTATACAGGAGCCAGGAATCCTATCACCAGACTGACAGGACTCCCTGCTCCTATAGCCCCTTTGGGCGGTATGCAGAATATACAGCTATCTATAGCCAAAGGCTGTCTGGGCATGCTGGGAGTTGTAGTTTTGCACCAATTGGAGGCTCACTGTTTAAATAGACATTGCATTATGGGCGCTCTCCCCTGCGGAGAGCGCAAAAAATGTCCTAACCCATTTTTTTGTGTTTTTTTTTCTTCTCGTCTCAGATCCGTGTATGCAGAGGATTACGACTGATGAACTTGATTTTTTAAAATAAATAAAATAATGTTTCCAATATGTTGTGTATTTTTTTAATTGAATATTCAGGCTTAGTTAATAGACGGAGTCCATTACTAAGCCAGGGCTTAGCGTTAGCCCCAAAAACAGCTGGCGCTAACCCCCAATTATTACCCCGGTACCCAACGCCACAGGGGTGCCGGGAAGAGCCGGTACCAACAGGCCTGGAGCATCAAAAATGGCGCCTCTGGGCCTAAGCAGAATCAGGCTGGCATTATTTAGTCTGGGGATGGCCAGAAGCAATGGTCCTCGCCCACCCTGGTAATGTCAGGCTGTTGCTGCTTTGTTGGTATCTGGCTGATACTGAATATACAGGGAACCCTATGCGTTTTTATTCATAAATAAAAAAAATAAAAAATGCATAGGGTTCCCCCTATTGTCAGTATCAGCCAGATACCAACCAAGCAGCAACAGCCTGACGTTATCAGGGTGGGCGAGGACCATTGTTACTGGCCCTCCCAAGCCTAAATAACGCCAGCCTGTTACCGCCTAGGCCCAGAAGCGCCATTTTTGATGTTCCGGGCCTGTTCGCACCGTCTCTTCCCGGCACCCCTGTGGCGGTGGGTACCAGGGTAATAAATGGGGGTTAATGCCAGCTGTTTTTGGGGCTAACGCTAAGCCCTGACTTAGTAATGGATTCTGTCTATTAGACAGCCTCCATTACTAAGCCTGAATATTCAATAAAAAAAAACACAACACATTGGAAAAATTATTTTACTTTAAAAAACACTCCCCCACAGCCCTCGTTAACCATTTTATAAAAATAAAAAAAATAAAGTTCATCCTTCGTAATCCATCGAATCCGTCATAATCCTCTGCATACACAGATCTGAAACGAGAAGAAAAAACACAAAAAAAAGAGTTAGGACATTTTTTGCGCTCTCTGCAGGGGAGAGCGCCCATAATGCAATGTCTACCTAAACCTATTTATAGATAGCTGTATACAGGGCCAGCCTTAGGGGTGTGCGAGCTGTGCGGCTGCACAGGGCGCCATAGCAACAGGGGTGCCGGATGGCCGACGCAGCTTGCACCAAGTATATATAATTTGTATTGCCCGACACCAGGGATTTAGCCCTGCTTCGGGCAAGCAGCGCTAAATGGCGGTGTAATGAAGAAAACTGTGCCCTGTAGCGGAATGTGACCCTCCGCACAGGGACACAGTTTTCTGCTTTGCTGGCCGCTCCCTCTCATTACATTCCCACTACCCTCCCTCAACTGTGTCCCTGTGCGGAGGGTCACATTCCACTTAAGGGGCACAGTTTTCTTCATTACACCGGAAGGCTTCACTTACCCCGCCCTCCTCCACGTCTCCAGTTGGCTGGCCGGCCCGAGTCTGAAGAGGGACGTTGCGCATGTGACGTCCCTCCGCAGACCCGCACAGGACGTCAGTGAGTCACTCGTCAGGCCGCCGGAGAGAAGAGAAGCACAGCGCAAGACAGGTAAGGTTGTCTATGTGTATGTGTGCATGTGTGGGTGTCTGTCTGTGTGCATGTGTGGTTGTCTGTCTGTGTTTGGGGGGGGGGGATGGGGGAACGACAATGTTACCGAATTTGGGGAACCTGCTAATACCTAATGTGGGGAACCTGCTACTACCTAATGTGGGGAACCTGCTTCTTCCTAATGTGGGGCTACACTGCACCTAATGTGGGGAGCTATACTGCACCTAATGTGGGGAACTATACTGCACCTAATGTGGGGGAGCTATACTGCACCTAATGTGGGGGAGCTATACTGCACCTAATGTGGGGAACTATACAGCACCTAATGTGGGGGAACTATACAGCACCTAATGTGGGGGAATTATACTGCCTACCTAATGTGGAGAGCTATACTGCACCTAATGTGGGGAACTATACAGCACCTAATGTGGGGAACTATACAGCACCTAATGTGGGGGAACTATACTGCACCTAATGTGGGGAACTATACTGCCAACCTAATGTGAAGAGCTATACTTCACCTAATGTGGAGAACTATACTGCACCTAATGTGGGGCAACTATACTGCACCTAATGTGGGGGAACTATACTGCACCTAATGTGGGGAACTATACTGCACCTAATGTGGGGGGGGAACTATACTGCACCTAATGTGGGGGAGCTATACTGCACCTAATGTGGATAACTATACTGCAACTAATGTGGGGAACTGTACTACGCCTAATGTGGGGAACTATACTGCACCTAATGTGGGGAACTATACTGCCAACCTAATGTGGGGAACCATACTGCCAACCTAATGTGGAGAGCTATACTGCACCTAATGTGGAGAACTATACTGCACCTAATGTGGGGGAACTATACTGCACCTAATGTGGGGAACTATACGGCACCTAATGTGGGGAACTATATGGCACCTAATGTGGGGGAACTATACTGCATCTAATGTGGGGAACTATATTGCACCTAATGTGGGGGAACTATACTTCACCTAATGTGGAGAGCTATACTGCACCTAATGTGGGGAACTATATGGCACCTAATGTGGGGGAACTATACTGCACCTAATGTGGGGGAACTATACTGCACCTAATGTGGGGGAACTATACTGCACCTAATGTGGGGAGCTATACTGCACCTAATATGGGGAGCTATACTGCACCTGATGTGGGGGAACTATACTGCACCTAATGTGGGGGAACTATACTGCACCTAATGTGGAGAGCTATACTGCACCTAATGTGGGGGAACTATACTGCACCTAATGTGGGGGAACTATACTGCATCTGATTAAGGGGGGCAGAGGACTGGTGAAGGGGGACATGGGACTGATTAAGGGGGCAGGGGAATGATTAAATATTAAAAAATATATATATTTGTTTGGCTGCATTCGCATCTCGTTTTGTACATACGGGCGCCGGAACCGGGAGGGGGAGGGGCAACCCGGGCGCTCCCGTACCCCAGCCGGATCAGCCCGTGACTCCATTTACTTTAATAAGCCGACCGGAGTCAAACGGTGACTCCAATCAGCTCAGTTTTGACCCGTATGCAGTTTTGGACCGGACCTAAAACCGTAATATACTACGGTTTTAGGTGCGGTCCAAAATTGCATACGGGTCAAAACTGAGCTGACCGGAGTCACCGTTTGACTCCAGTCGGCTCATTAAAGTAAATGTAGTCACAGGCTAATCCAGCTGGGGTACGGGAGCGCCCTGTTTGCCCCTCCCCAAGCCGGATCCGGCGCCCGTATGTACAAAACGAGATGTGAATGCAGCCTTACAAAGATTTGTTTCCTCTTTGTTTATGTTTATGGGGTAATAAGGGGGGGGGGGACGCCACAAGGTTAGCTCGCACAGGGTGCCTGAACACCTAAGGCCTGCCCTGGCTGTATATAGTGTATACCGCCCAAAGGGTTAACCTACACTGTCCAGTGTAAGTTAACTCTTTCCTTGCTGGGCTGGCTTAGCGCACAGCTCAGCAAGGGTTTAAGTGAGCCAGCAATGTGAATACTGTATACACATTGCAGGCTCACTGTAAGTTCTTGCTGGGCAGTAGGTATACAATGTATATCTACTGCTCAGCATCAGCTGATCTCCTGGCTCTGTAGCCCTGAGAACAGCTGATGGCGAAAGGCGAAAGGATCGCAGCAGGTGTTAGGAGGAGTGACATCCGCTGTGATCTGTCCCTTACTGCAGGCACTACTGCTCCCAACATGGAGCACACTCTGCTGGGAGCTGTAGTACCTGCATTAATAGACAGATCGCAGCGAGTGTCACTCCTCCTGACACCCGCTGTGATGCTCCGGTATAATGTATAGATACGGGCGGCTGCTCTTCTATGGTCCCCTGCACTGATGTATATATACACATATTCCTATTTCCCACAGAGTTGGGATTGGCTGGAACCATCTGACCAATCACAGCTCTCTGCAGGAAATATGAATATGTGTATATATACGCCAGTTCAGAAGACCATAGAAGAGCGGCCGCATCTATACATTATACAGGACCCTGGCAATCTGTCAATTAGTACAGGTAACTACTACTCCTATCATAGAACAGTGTGTTCCATGCTGGGAGTAGTAGTACTACCTAAAAAAAAAAGTGAAACACACACACACGCTACATTTTTATTATTTAGTGCCCTACCTGCACACATAAATTGATCCCTGTTTAAAAATTAATTAAAATGTTGTTATAAAAAGATACAAAAATGTTTCCAACACTTCTGTATCTTTTTTATTATTATTTTTTAATGGTACCCTACAAATTTTAATTAAAAAAAAAAGTGTATCTCCAACACTTTTTTGGATCGCTAAAGTCCAAAAGAGAATAAAAACCGCCTGAAAAAACACCAAATTTAAAACCCACATGGCGTTTTTCTTGGCGTTTTTCTTGGCGTTTTTCTTGGCGTTTTTTCACTCCCATAGGCTTCTATGGGAGAAAAACGCCAAGATTTTCCCGAAAAAACGCCAATGTCTCGACAAGAGGTCATTTTTTAAAAACTGCCAAGGAGCCCAAAAACGCAAAAAGGATGAAAAAAAAAAGCCAAACTGAAAAACGCCAAGTGTATTTGGCATTTTGCAGTTTACTATTGACTTGCAGCTAACATCTGGCCGCAGCGTTTTTTCCCCCAAAAAAGTGGAAACCTAACCTAAATAAAAATAAACATGTGTGGTATTGCCGCATGCAGAAATTTCAGAGTTATAAAAATATATAATTAATTTAGCTGCACATCAATAGCGTATGGGCAAAAAAATTCCAAAGTCCAAAATAGCGTATTTTTTGTCACTTTTTATATAATGAAAAATCAATAAATCCAATCAATTCAAAAATGATACCGCTAAAAACTTCAGATAATGGTGCAAAAACTGAGCCCTCATACCGCCCCATACGCGGAAAAGTAAAAAAGTTATAGGGGTCAGAAGATGACAATTTTAAACGTATACATTTTCCTGCATGTAGTTATGATTTTTTTCAGAAGTACGACAAAATCAAACCTATATATTTAGGGTATCATTTTAATCGTATGGACCTACAGAATAAAGATAATGTGTCATTTTTACCGAAAAATGTACTGTGTAGAAACGGAAGCCCCCAAAATTTACAAAGACGTTTTTTTCTTTAATTTTGTCGCACAATGATTTTTTTTCCTGTTTTGCCACAGATTTTTGGGTAAAATGACTGATGTCATTACAAAGTAGAATTGGTGGCGCAAAAAATAAGCCATCATATGTTTTTTTAGGTGCAACATTTTAAAAAGTATGATTTTTTAAAGGTAAGGAGGAAAAAACGAAATTGCAAAAACAGAAAACCCCCGAGTCCTTAGGGGTTCAACGATTTTACAGGCTATGCACTCTATACTTTACATTGTGTTATTTTAAGAGGAAACAACAATTTATAATTTATATAATACAAGTGAACAATTTATAATTTGACAATTGTCTAATCAATTCAATGATCAATTTACAATACCCATAATAAAAAATTGTGCATTTGAATGTGTGACATCAGAATAGAGCCAGAGTACAAAAGACAGCACTGTGAGACAGGTTTAGAAAGTGTCAATCAAGATGAGTGGGCGGGACCCCGGCCACGGTAAGTATATGACCCCGCCCAGGGGACTACTTACAGGACAGCCAGGGGGGACTTTGAAGAGGAATGTATGCACATTGATTCACGTTTAGGGGAACAGGGTTACCCATTCGGTCTGATCACAAATACAAAAAATGCTATTGCCAAAGCTGTTTTTTTTTTAGGGAGTCATAAGCAGCATTAACAGAACAAGCGGATTCTCAAATAAATAAACAGAACATTGAACAGGAAAATACAGGTAGTGAGATTAAACCACTGATTTTTTTCTACTAGATTTAGTAAAGAGTATTCCAGAATGAAAAATATCATACAGTAATACTTACCTTTTTTAAAACAAGATCCTCATTCAGATAACATATTAAGAGGAGGTTGGTTGTATGCAGGGAGATGTTTTATAGATACATAGATGTAGTCCAGGTTTTAAAGTGTTAATAGTAGTAGGAGGCTTGGTGCTACACAGGTGCTAATGTGATTATGGGTGGTGATTATGGGTGGAGTTATTGTTTGTATATTTTCGGAGTCAGAGGTTGTAAAAATCATTCCTTGAAAAAAGATTGTGACAAAACGGGTCAGTGTTTTTAGCTGTATATTTTTTTGTTGTCCAGTGGACAGAATTTTAAAGAGAAAACAATAAAGGATCATGTGTTATCTTCCCATGTGAGTGTTACCACATATGGCTGTGTGTTACCCATGCACATAGAGGAAAGAAGATTTAAAGGGGTACTCCGGTGATAAGACATTTTATCCCCTATCCAAAGGATAGGGGATAAGATGCCTGATCGCAGGGGTCCCGCCGCAGCACCCCATCACAATCAGTCCTCGGAGCATGTTCGCTCTGGGTCTGATCACTGGCGATCACGGGGCCGTAGCATTGTGATGTCACGGCCCTGCCCCCGTGTGATGTCACGTTCCACCCCCTCAATGCAACCCTATGGGAGGGGGCGTGACAACTGTCATGCCCCCTCCCCTAGGCCTGCATTGATGGGGCGGAGCGTGACATCACACAGGACTGATTGTAATGGGGTGCTGCGTGCAAGATCACGGGGGTCCCCAGCTGCGGGACCCCCGCGATCAGGCATTTTATCCCATATACCCTTTGCATAGGGTATGAGATGTCTTAGCGCCGGAGTACCCCTTTAAGAGCCTGTCGACAGATTGGGTGAGCTGTAAAGTTTCCTATATTTTTCCTATGTCAAAACAATCACTGCTTTTGACAGTGATTTTTTTGCATTTTTCAGCTGAATGAAAAGTATTTTCAGGAAAGCATAAATAAATATAGAAATGTAACAATTCTGTGATGTGATGATTAAAATTTTTTGGGAAAAACCGAGAAGCTCAAACAGAAGCCCTGTAGTGGGCTAAGTTTCTTTTGTTGTAGAAGCTGTTTACAAGGCCAAGCTGAGTAATTGCTTTTAATGGTTTTTATGTATTTCTCTGGACACTCAGTAATAGTTCCTGGTTGTTTTTCCAGATAATTTGTTTTATCCAACTCAATTATTTTCTTGGAGTATATTTCCCCAGGAAACAATGCAAACTAATTTAAAAGTAAAAATATAACAAAGTAATACTCCCAGTTTGAACAATTATTTGTCAAGCATTGTGCAGCTATACATAAAGAGAATAAATCATCTACATTGTATTTACAAATTAAAAACGCATTAGTTGTATTTCCAATCAGTTTTTATTTTCTAATTGTTTTAAAAAAAAAAAATGTATTCTAGTTTCTGTAAATGGATAAAGGGGCTGTCATCTTTCCTGAGCCAATGCTCTGTTGTGATCGCAGCAGATATACATATGTTTTACAGTAGAAAGACAAACAGAAATTGTCAGAATATTATGAAGCTCTGTGTGTTGTGAGGAAATTGCAAGCGGAAACACCAATGATATTTACAATATATGCTTAACCCCTTAATGACGCAGGGTATTTTCCGTTTTTGCATTTTCATTTTTTCCTCATCACTTTCTAAAAATCATAACGCTTTCAATTTTGCACCTAAAAATCCATATTATGGCTTATTTTTTGCGCCACCAATTCTACTTTGCTGTGACATTAGTCATTTTACCCAAAAATCCACGGCAAAACAGAAAAAAAAATAATTGTGCGACAAAACTGAAGAAAAAATGCCATTTTGTAAATTTTGGGGGCTTCCGTTTCTAGGCAGTGCATTTTCCGGTAAAAATTCCACCTTCTGTTTATTCTGTAGGTCCTTACGGTTAAAATGATACCCTACTTATATAGGTTTGATTTTGTCGTACTTCTGGAAAAAATCATTACTACATGCAGGAAAATGTATATGTTTAAAAATGTCCTATTCTGATCCCTATAACTTTTTTATTTTTCCGCATATGGGGAATTATGAGGGCTCATTTTTTGCGCCGTGATCTGAAGTTTTTATTGGTATCATTGTTGTATTGATTGGACTTTTTGATCGCTTTTTATTCCCTTTTTTATGGTATAAAAAGTTACCAAAAATACGCTATTTTGGACTTTGGAATTTTTTTACGTGTACGTCATTGACCGTGCAGTTTAATTAATGATATATTTTTATAGGTAGGACATTTACACACGCGTCGATACCACATATGTTTATTTTTATTTGCATTTACACTGTTTTATTTTTTTATTGGGAAAAGGGGGGTGATTCAGACTTTTATTATGGAAGGGGTTAAATGATCTTTATTAACACTTTATTTTCATAAGGGGCTATAACACACTGATCTTCTACACAGGTCACTACCTGGCAACAGCCGGGCATTGATCAGTGTTATCGCCGATTGACTGCTCATGCCTGGATCTCAGGCACGGAGCAGTCGATCAGCGATCGGACAGCTAGGAGGCAGGTAGGGACCCTCCAGCCTTTCAGCAAGCTGTTTGGGACACCGCGATTTCATTGCGGCGGTCCCGAACAGCTCCACTGAGTTAACCAGCAAAGTTTACTTTCACTTTAGACACGGCGATCAACTTTGATCGCCGCGTCTGAAGGGTTAACAGGGAACTCGCTCATGACGTATGCATACGTCATGTAGCGGGAAGGGGTTAAAGTGAATATGTCTATTGTAACATAATTAGAAAACTGTTAAGGTATAAAAGCAAACTGTACCTTTCCTGGGTAGTAGTTGTCTTTTTATTCATCAGCCATGTGTCAAGGAGGTGGGCTGAGCTGCTCAAGTGCCACAGCCTGGCATGCCTCCTTGCTCCCCTTTGCTTCTCTGTCCCTCTTTGTGTGAGTTATACAGAGCCCTGTATGTAAAGGAGAGGTTGAGAGGTGAAAGCAAGATAACCTTGGGTCTCACTCCTGAAACCTGCTGCAATCATAAGTTATATTGACTAATTATCTGTGTAAAGTTTTAGTCCAGAAATGAAATACTTTATGCCAGTTGTCATGCTCCCCAGGGGAAAACTCTGATGTCTCTGCCAGAGTTAGACCTATTTTAATACTAAATGCAGTCGCTAAATTATATGTCTGTTAGCCCGATGCCCACTTATTCCGCTCTGTGATCAGTTCTAAGTATGTGGCCTCAGTAAGAGCAGGCAGGCTCACCACAGCACAATATGTAATCAATCTTATATTGTTGTCTTTCAATATCCTTATTTGCTCCTCTAAACCAGTGTTTCCCAACCCAGTCCTCAAGGCACACCAACATTCCAGGTCTTTTCAGTTACTCCATTGGAGTAGAACAGGGAAAAATTAAAATCCTGGACTGTTGGTGTGCCTTGATGACTGGGTTGGGAAACACTGATCTAAACAGAATATACTGGGGATTTGCTTTTGCAATGTTAGCTAAATCTGGATTGTGGTGACTACTAGTCTTGTCCATTAATGCCCTGAATGTGTCCACTTCTGTCATAACAAATGGATGTCAGGACTGCCCCATTTGACCTAACATTTTCTTCCCCGATGGACAAAAAAAAAGAGCATGAAAAAATGTAAATATGTGGTTAAATCTTCTAAAACCTTAGGGTGAAAAGCCTACAAAATGAGGGATATCTAACATACGGGTACACTAGTGGCATTTTACTCAGGTACAAAATTGGCCTAAAATGAAGGCTGGACCCAAGAGACCTATGAAACTGGAAATTATTCATTATGAGCATTTTTAGTTCACTTCTCACCACACTACCATTGGTTTGTATGTTTGTTGGTAGTCTCTATACTCTTTTTACTCTATTTTTTAAACTACCCCTTCTAGTTCATTTGTATTGATTTTATCCCTGTATGAAAGCAATTAGCCGGAAAGTGCACTATTTTTAGGTCAATTTGTATAGACTTATTGAAAAAAAATGTATATATTTGCAAATGAAAGTTACACTGGTTCTGAAATCAATAGGATAAATAGACTGTTATTTTCCCCATGGGGTGCTTATTGGATTTTTACTGCTGACTTTGTGGATCAGAATGTAATTTATTTGCACAGTCCTATGGGACATATTCCAAACATGTTGCAAAAAATATTTGTGTACATAAAGCCAAAAATGCTGACATAAAATATAGCTTATAAATCAAAAATGATCAGAAAGACATAAAAATGTATTTAAAGTTCGAGTTGATTCCCAAAACCATGATTTAAGTGAATTTAGATACATTCCCACAAAATACCCCAATAATACCATGATATTATGATTAAAGGACATCTGCAGAGTGAGTAACACTTATCCCCTATCCACAGGATCGGGGATAAGTGTTTGATCGCGGGGGGTCCGACCTCTGGCACCCCCTGTGATCTCCTGTACGGGGCCGCGGCTGTCCCATGCAGGGGGCTTGCCGACCGCAGCATGACGCTGCAGCCGGCACGCCTCCTCCATACATCTTTATGGGAGAGGCGGGGAGGCAGCGTTCGTGCCTCCCTGTCTCCCCCATAGAACTGTATGGGGACAGGGAGGAGAAGGGGCGTCACAGTCGACCTCTAGGTTGAAGCTACGCGCCTTAGCGCTCACCATGAGCGCTAATGGCGGCGCCCCGTTAGGGAGATTGCTGGGGGTCCCAGCGGTCAGACCCCCGCAATTAAACACTTATTCCCTATCCTGTGGATAGGGGATAAGTGGATAAGTGTCATACCACTGTAGTTGTCCTGTAAATAAACCATCAACCAATTTTTGCTTTATATTAATAGAAGAGTAAAAATAAATAAAGTAATTTGGAAAGGTGCAATAAATTTAATAGCAGGAATTTATGCATAAGGGGTCATTCTCACATTGCAGATCAAGTCTGTAGTTTACATCAGTGCGCTTCAGAAATATTTTTATATTCAACTCCTTAAGGCCCAAGCCCATTTTGGCCTTAAAGGGGTACTCCGCTGGAAAACTACTTTTTTTTTTTTAACCCCTTAAGGACCAGGCCATTTTACACCTTAGGACCAGAGCGTTTTTTGAACATCTGACCACTGTCACTTTAAGCATTAATAACTCTAAGACGCTTTTACCTATCATTCTGATTCCAAGATTGTTTTTTCGTGACATATTTTACTTTATGTTATTGGTAAAATTTTGTCGATACTTGCATCGTTTCTTAGTGAAAAATTCCAAAATATGATGAAAAAATTGAAAATTTTGCATTTTTCTAATTTTGAAGCTCTCTGCTTGTAAGGAAAATGGATATTCCCCAAAAAAATTTTTTTATTCACATATACAATATGTCCACTTTATGTTTGCATCATAAAATTTACGATTTTTTACTTTTGGAAGACACCAGAGGGCTTCAAAGTTCAGCAGCAATTTTCCAATTTTTCACAAAATTTCCAAAATCACAATTTTTCAGGGACCAGTTCAGGTTTGAAGTGGATTTGAAGGGTCTTCATATTAGAAATACCCCATAAATGACCCCATTATAAAAACTGCACCCCCCAAAGTATTCAAAATGACATTCAGTCAGCGTTTTAACCCTTTAGGTGTTTCACAGGAATAGCAGCAAAGTGAAGGAGAAAATTCACAATCTTAATTTTTTACACTTGCATGTTCTTGTAGACCCAATTTTTGAATTTTTACAAGGGGTAAAAGAAGAAAATGTATACTTATATTTGTAGCCCAATTTCTCTCGAGTAAGCACATACCTCATATGTCTATGTAAAGTGTTCGGCGGGCACAGTAGAGGGCTCAGAAGCGAAGGAGCGACGAGGGGATTTTGGAGAGTACGTTTTTCTGAAATGGTTTTTGGGGGGCATGTTGTATTTAGGAAGCCCCTATGGTGCCAGAACAGGAAAAAATACCCACATGGCATACCATTTTGGAAACTAGACCCCTTGAGGAACGTAACAAGGAATAAAATGAGCCTTAATACCCCACAGGTGTTTCACAACTTTTGCATATGTAAAAAAAATGTTTTAAAAATGTCACTAAAATGTGTGTTTCCACCCAAATTTCACATGTATGCAAGGGTTAATAGCAGAAAATACCCCCCAAAATTTGTAACGCCATCTCTTCTGAGTATGGAGGTACCCCATAAGTTGACCTGAAGTGTACTACGGGCGAACTACAATGCTCAGAAGAGAAGGAGTCATATTTGGCTTTTTGAGAGCAAATTTTGCTCGGGGGCATGTCGCATTTAGGAAGCCTCTATGGTGCCAGGACAGCAAAAAATACCCACATGGCATACCATTTTGGAAACTAGACCCCTTGAGGAACGTAACAAGAAATAAAGTGAGCCTTAATACCCCACAGGGGTTTCACGACTTTTGCATACGTAAAAAAAAAAAAAAATTTCACTAAAATGTGTGTTTCCCCCCCAAATTTCACATTTTTGCAAG
This sequence comes from Hyla sarda, assembly GCF_029499605.1. NCBI lineage: Eukaryota > Metazoa > Chordata > Amphibia > Anura > Hylidae > Hyla > Hyla sarda. The sequence goes on from NC_079192.1 coordinate 341,880,267, forward strand.
GGTTAATAGCAGAAAATACCCCCAAAATTTGTAACCCCATCTCTTATGAGTATGAAGGTACCCCATAAATTGACCTGAAGCGCACTACGGGCAAACTACAATGCTCAGAAGAGAGGGAGTCATATTTGGCTTTTTGAGAGCAAATTTTGCTCGGGGGGCATGTCGCATTTAGGAAGCCCCTATGGTGCCAGGACAGCAAAATAACCCCCACATGGCATACCATTTTGGAAACTAAACCTCTTGAGGAACGAAACAAGGCGTAAAGTGAGCATTTACCCCCCACTGGTGTCTGTCATATCTTTGGAACAGTGGGCTGTACAACATTTTTAATTTGCACAGCCCACTGTTCCAAAGATCTGTCAGACACCAGTGAGGGGTAAATTCTCACTGCACCCCTCATTACATTCCGTGAGGGGTGTAGTTTCCGAAATGGGGTCACATGTGAGGTTTTGTTTTTTTTGCGTTTGTCAAAACCGCTGTAACAATCAGCCAGCCCTGTGCAAATCACCTCAAATGTACATGGTGCACTCTCCCTTCTGGGCCTTGTTGTGCGCCCCCAGAGTACTTTGCGCCCACATATGGGGTATCTCCGTAGTCGGGAGAAATTGCATTACAAATTTTGGGGGGCGTTTTTCCCTTTTACCTCTTGTCAAAATGAAAAGTGTGGGGCAACACCAGCATGTTAGTGTAAAAACATTTTTTTTTTACACTAACATGCTGGTGTAGACCCCCAACTTCACCTTTTCATGAGGGGTGAAAGGAGAAAAAGACCCCCAAAATTTGCTAAGAAATTTCTCCCGAGTACGGCGATACCCCATATGTGGCCCTAAACTGTTGCCTTGAAATACGACAGGGCTCCAAAGTGAGAGCGCCATGCGCATTTGAGGCCTAAATTAGGGACTTGCATAGGGGTGGACATAGGGGTATTCTACGCCAGTGATTCCCAAACAGGGTGCCTCCAGCTGTTGCAAAACTCCCAGCATGCCTGGACAGTCAACGGCTGTCCGGCAATACTGGGAGTTGTTGTTTTGCAACAGCTGGAGGCTCCATTTTGGAAACAGTGGCGTACCAGACGTTTTCATTTTTATTGGGGAGGGGGGCTGTGTAGGGGTATGTGTATATGTAGTGTTTTTTACTTTTTATTTTATTTTGTGTTAGTGTAGTGTAGTGTTTTTAGGGTACAGTCACATGGGCGGGGGATTACAGCGAGTTTGAGCTGCCGCGCAAAATTTGCTGCATCGCAAACTTGCAGCCTGATACTCACTGTAAGCCCCCTGCCCATGTGAATGTATCCTGTACATTCACAGTGGGGGGGGGGGGGGGGGGGGGACCTCCAGCTGTTGCAAAACTACAACTCCCAGCATGCACAGTCCATCAGTGCATGCTGGTAGTTATAGTTTTGCAACAGCTGGAGGCACACGGGTTGGGAAACACTGAGTTAGGAAACAGACAATGTTTCCCAACCAGTGTGCCTCCTGTTGTTGCAAAACCACAACTCCCAGCATTCTCAGGCATGCTGGGAGTAGTAGTTCGGCAACATCTTTAGAGCTAGATGTTGCCGAACTACAACTCCCAGCATGCTTGGAGTTGTAGTTTTGCAACATCTGGAGGACTACAGTTTGCAGACCACTAATACAGTGGTTCCCAATCTGTGCCCTTCCAGATGTTGCAAAACTACAACTCCCAGTATGCCAAAACTGTCCAGGCATGCTGGGAGTTGTAGTTCTGCAACATCTGAAGGGCCAGATGTTGCAGAACTACAACTCCCAGCATGCCTGGACAGTAAGGGCATGCTGAGGATGTGTAGTTTTGCAACATCTGGAAGGGCACAGTGGTCTCCAAACTGTGGACCTCCAGATGTTGCAAAACTGCAACTCCCAGCATGCCCAGACGCCAAGGGCTGTCTGGGCATGCTGGGAGTTGTAGTTTACAGGGTCCCTTTACAGCAATGCATGTCGCTTTACGGCGACGTGCATTGCTGTAAAGGGCCCGACCGCGGCTGAAGATCTACTCACCTGTCGCCGCCGCCGCCGTCTCTGCCACCAGGATCCGGGTCTTCAGGGACGAGGTAAGTACCGGGGCCGGTCCCCAGCACTCCCCCGTCCCCCGCCGCGTCCTCCGGTCTTCCTCCCGTCCTCTCCGGACTTCAAGGGGCCGGGCAGGACGGGAGTAAGTAACCGCCCCCCCTCCTGCGATTGGTCGGTTAACTAACCGACAGATCGCAGGGGATCGGAGGAGGTGGCAGGCTTGCCACCTCGCTCCTAGGCTCCAGCATGGTCCTGGCTGTCTGTGACAGCCGGGATCATGCGAAATTACCGGGCGGTCGGGTCCCAGAGACCCGATCAGCCCGGTATCGCCGCAGATCGCAAGGGCGATTTCCCTTGCGATTTGCGGCGATCGCCGACATGGGGGGCCTACATGGCCCCCCTCGGCGTTTGCCCTGGATGCCTGCTGAAGGATTTCAGCAGGCATCCAGTTCCGATCTCTGCCCGGCGAGCGGCAGAGACCGGAAAATGCCATGACGTTGTGGAACGTCATTGGTCCTTAAAGCCCAGGGTGCCATGACGTTCCACAACGTCATTGGTCCTTAAGAGGTTAAATCAACCTGTGCCAGAAAGTTAAACAGATTTATAAATTACTTCTATTTAAAAAGCTTAATCCTTCCAGTACTTATAAGCTGCTATTTGCTCCACAGGAAGCTCTTTTCTTTTTGGATTTCCTTTCTGTCTGACCACAGTGCTCTCTGCGGTCACCTCTGTCCATTTTAGGAACTGTCCAGAATAGGATAGGTTTGCTATGGGGATTTTCTCCTACTCCGGACAGTTCCTAAAATAGACAGTGGTGTCAGCAGAGAGCCCTGTGGCCAGGCAGAAAGGAAATTTAAAAAAAATAATAACTTCCTGTGGATCATACAGCAGCTGAGAAGTATTGGAAGGATTAAGATTTTTTAATTGAAGTAATTAAAAAATCTGTTTAACTTTCTGGCACCAGTTGATTTAAAGAAAAATGTTTTCCAGTGGAGTACCCCTTTAAGGATCATGGCAATTTTATTTTTGCATTTTCGTTTTTTCCTCCTCGCCTTCTAAAAATAATAACTCTTTGATATTTCCATCCAAAGACCCATATGAGGTCTTATTTTTTGCATGACCAATTCAACTTTGTAATGACAGCACTCATTTCCCCCTAAAATGTATGGCGCAACCAAAAATGTTTTATTTATGTGGGGAAATTAAAAAGAAAACCTGCAATTTAGCGCATTTTGGAAGGTTTTGTTTTCACGCTGTACATTTTACTGTACAAATGACATGTTTTCTTTATTCTGTGGGTCAGTTTGATTAAAATGATACCCATGTTACAGGGGGGATCAAACGTTTGGGCACCCCAGGTAAAAATTTGTATTAATGTGCATAAAGAAGCCAAGGAAAGATAGAAAAATCTCCAAAAGGTATCAAATTACAGATTAGACATTCTAATAATATGTCAACAAAAGTTAGATTTTATTTTCATCATTTACACTTTCAAAATAACAGAAAACAAAAAAAATGGCATCTGCAAAAGTTTGGGCACCCTGCAAAGTTAATATCTTGTACTGCCCCATTTGGCAAGTATCACAGCTTGTAAACGCTTTTTTGTAGCTAGCCAAGAGTCTTTCAATTCAATTTGAGGTATCTTTGCCCATTCTTCCTTGCAAAAGTCTTCCAGTTCTTTGAGATTTCTAGGCTGTCTGTCACGCACTGCTCTTTTAAGGTCTATCCATAGATTTTCAATTATGTTGAGGTCAGGAGATGGTGAAGGCCATGGCAAAACCTTCAGTTTACGCCTCTTGATGTAATCCCCCGTGGATTTCGAGGTTTGTATAGGATCATTATCCATTTGTAGAAGCCATCCTCTCTTTAACTTCAGCTTTTTCACAGATGGCATCAAGTTAGCATCCAAAATTTGCTGAAATTTTATTGAATCCATTTTTCCTTCTACTCGTGAGATGTTCCCTGTGCCACTGGCTGCAATACAACCCCAAAGCATGATTGATCCACCCCCATGCTTAACAGTTGGACAGAGGTTCTTTTAATTAAATTCTGTTCCCCTTCTTCTCCAAACGTACCTTTGCTCATTCTGGACAAAAAGTTCAATATTAACCTCATCGGTCCACAGAACTTGTTTCCAAAATGCATCAGGCTTGTCTATATGTTCATTTGCAAAGTTCAAACGCTGATTTTTTGGGTGAGGCTGTAGAAATGGCTTTGTTCTGATGTCTCCTCCATGAAGACCATATTTGTACAAGTATCTCTTTATAGTGGAATAGTGTACCACAACTCCAGTGTCTGCCAGATCTTTCTGGAGGGATTGTGCCGTCAAACGTGGGTTTTGAATTGTTTTTCTCACAATCCTGCGAGCTGTTCTGTCTGATATTTTTCTTGGTCTTCCAGATCCTGCTTTAACTTCCACTGTTCACTGATGACTGCCATTTCTTAATTACATTCCGAACAGAGGATATTGACATCTGAAAACGTTTTGCTATCTTCTTATAGCCTTCTCCAGCTTTGTGAGCGTCAACTATTTTCAGTTTCAGATTTCTAGACAAGAGTATTGAAAAAGCTAGACCTAACTAGCGAAACGTTGAGACAGAGGAGGAAAGTTTTTAGCTCAGTCCCCGTACCCATAATGTGGATTGATCACGGAGCGCTATGACACTATGTCTGTAGACGGTGTCAGAGCAGAGTGCTGCAAACAGAGCCCCGTGATCGGATACATCCTCATAGAATGCGATAAAAATCACTACAAATAGGGACTGCAATTTTAAAGCACACACTGCCACCTAGTGGTAAATTCGAGCACAAAAATTTTTATTTGAAAATTGATTAAAAGTTAAGTTTTAGACCATAGAGGGTCTCTAATCAGGGTTTCCCTGAGGGGACATATATCTCCAAAGTTGTTGCTTGATAATTAAGTGCCCGTAGATCCTCTAGGGGGTATTTGTTAAGTAACTGCTTAGAAGAACCCATGGTGCTGATTATTGGGGCAGGGTCAGAGGAGTCTGGGCATTTAAAACCTTTGAGATTGACATCGCCTGGTCTTCCCAGATAATGATTGAGAACAATCCATGACACTGGCAGGTCTCAGCTTTGCAAAGGGGGCAGTGCATGCTATAAATTCTACAGGGTGCCCAAACTTTTGCAGATGCCATTTTTTTGTTTTCTTTTATTTTGACAGTGTAAATGATGGACATAAAATCTTACTTTTGTTGACATATTATAAGAATGTCTAATCTGTAATTTGATGCCTTTTGGAGATTTTTCCATCTTTCCTTGGCTTCTTTATGCACATTAATACAAATGTTTACCTGGGGTGCCCAAACTTTTCATCCCCACTGTATTAGGAAGTAATAGCAGGTGATAATGGCTTTTACTGCTCTGCCTGACTGGCCTCTTTAAGCTTTAGAGTTGCTGTACACCACTGAAGCAGTGGAGTCGCTGTGTATTACACCCAAAAGTGTTCTCTCTCGTTCTCTCTCTTTCTCTCTCTCTCTCTCTCTCTCTCTCTCTCTCTCTCTCTCTCTCTCTCTCTCTCTCTCTCTCTCTCTCTCTCTCTCTCTCTCTCCTTTTATGCAGTGATTTGGGCTTGTGCTAAATCGCTGCTGTAAAGCTGTTTTTCTGTGCAATGCACACAATGCTCTATCTCTCCCTGCAGTGAAGCGCTCTCTCTGAAATAAAACGCTGAAGTGACTGGCCTCAAGATGGCTGCTGAATATACATTATAGGGCTGTGACATCACAGGGGTGGCTGGCTGCTGACAGGCTGCATGTGATTCAGGGTCATCCCGCCTACCCGCCTTGCCGCCTTCCCAGAGTTCTTTGCCCCATGTCCTCACATGTGGATACGCCATTTTAGATGCCCTGGAGCCTGGACCGCATGAAATGGAGTTTAATGAAAAGATTTGTACGATCGAATCGTGGCGATTCGGATTTGATGGGAAACACATTTTTCCTGATGTTCATAACGAATTCGGATTCGTCAGATTCAATTCGCTCATCCCTAATTATAATGGCAACATGCAGTTTGTCGCTTACTTGATTTCGTGTAACATCTGCAGTTCTGAGTCCAATAAGTGAGATGCATGTCCAATTTCTTGAAAGTTAGCAATGGAAACATTTGTCTGACATCCCTCACTTAGCCTCTAGAGCCATTTCCACAGTATCCAGGCATTGCACAGAATGCCACTCCGGAGATACATTTTTATTGCAAGTGTGTGGCATTGAAAAAGGAGGAGATCTCCGCATATTGGGAAATATTTAGATTTTTTGGATTCTCAAATTTGGATGAGGGCTCCTCGAGGTTTGAACATGTGTCAAGATGTGATGCTACACTTTTAACATTACATCTTTTCAAGTTTGCTGTATTTTTTGTCTGGGGAATTATTTGTCTGTTTATGTGTATCATTATCCAGATGTGAGTTATTAATAATTAAAAATAATAATGAAATTATTGCTTTTCAAGTGCATTGCTTTTCAAGTAATTACGTTCCTCATTCTGGTAGGTGCACTTCATGCACAAGCGCATGCTTTCTGATTTACTGGTTTATAATTTTTAGGCCAACATTTTCATAGACATTCAGGCTCATCGATCTCTTGTTTTCCTTTGCAGTATTCAGATAAGATGGCATTGAATGATATTTATATTTTTATTCATGTAATTTTTAATTTGTAATAGGAATCTCTAGCACACTTTATACGGTGGCTGTGTATCAGTCTATGTTTTTGGATTGTAAAGGATTAATGTGAGAGGGAGGTTCTCTCACTTACATGATTCTTCAATAAATCTGTCTTCTACTCTTTGTATGACTTAGAGGGCCAATAGCACTCGAAATGCATCACTGCTGCTTCTCCCGTACCCTGTGTATTCACATTAATCACGTTTTTACCTGCGCATCCTCTCTGGACATTCCTTTCTTCTATTTCCAGCACTAATTCCAGGACTGGTTAGCTGATTTTAGGTCTCCATGCAAGCTGCATGGGACTTACCTTTTTCCATATTTTTTCTATTCATGTCACCTGTGAAGACAGCTGAATAGGATGCAAGGGTCCACCAGCTATGGGGCTAATTGAGCCTATCATCTTAGGTGGCTTGCTACCAGGATTACAGAGGGTTACAATTTAGCCTGCACTCCTGTATATCGCTGTACATATTAGTGTCTTTAGGAATTACTGTACATTGTGGACCGTTTTAATTATGCAGGAGCTGCTCAATGACTGCTGTAAAGGGACATAATGGAATATTATATCTCATTATAACGTTATAGTGGAGGAGGATTATTATAACACCTTCTCTCCAACTGTTGTTCCCTTGGTCAATAATGTGGTAGCATACAGACATAACCACTTGAAACACGTAAAGTGATCTGAAGTGGAATATAATATAATGCTTGTCACACTAAGTCTCTGTGATGAGGGCTCATGAAATTGCCAGTGACTACTCACCTTTTTCTCAGGCCTTGAGGTTATTTTAATATACATCAGAGGTTGTCATGATAATGGTATACAGCAATTGGTAATTGGAATGCTGTGCCCGAATCAGAATAGAATTCCTTACATCAAAATCAAGGCAAAAATATTACTGAGGAAAAGCATTATAAAAATTAACTTTTATTAGACCAATTAAAAAGTCCTTTGGACCAAAAAAAAAAAAAAGGTGGTCAGGGCAGGTGGTGGAGCTGATGTTGGCAGGGCAGAGGGCGGGCAGGGAAATGATATGCTTGCCCTAAATTACTAGCCCTAGACCCCCCTTCTTGGCAAGTGTTGCTTCGCCCTGAGAAGGGTGGCCCCACACAGGAACCTGACTCTAATGCACCCTATTTACCCTGTAAAAACTATGGGAGGTCATACAGGGTGAAATAGGGTGCATTTGGGTCAGGTTCTTATGTGGGGCTGCCCTTCTCAGGGTGAAGCAACACTTGCCAAGAAGGTTGGTCTAAGGCTAGTCTTTTAGGGCAAGCTTAGCATTTTACTGCCCGCCTGCTGCCCTGCCAACATCAGCTCCACCACCTGCGCTGATCACTTACCTTCGTATTTTAAATTTATCATCTTAATGCCATTTGGCTTTTTTTTACTTTGGTGTAAATAAATATACATACCTATTTTTATTTATTTTTTGGTCCAAATGACTTTTTAATTGGTCTAATAAAATTGGTCTAACAAAATATTTTTGCCTGGAGGTTGTTATGACCCATAAAGAATCTATATATATAAAACTCAACGTGTGTATGTGTGTGTGTATGTATGTGTGTATGTTCCAGCATCACGTCCAAACGGCTAAAGATATTAATATGAAACTTGGCACACGTTACTTATATGCCAACAACAAACATAGGATAGGTGATTTAACCCTTACTCACCCCCTTTTGCCAGGGGCGATGTTTATGTTTAAAGTCCCATACAAGTCAATGGGAAATATATGTTACTGCATAACTTCCAAATGGCTGGAGATATTTCGATAATACTTGGTCACATGTTACTGATATGTCCATTGAAAATATAGGATAGTTAATTTAACCCTTAACTACCCCAATTTGTGAGTGTCTGGGTTTTTGTTTAAAGTCCCATGCAAATCAATGGGAAATGTATGTTCCCACATAACTTCTGTACGGCTGGAGATATTTCAATACCGGGTACACATATACGGGTCGGGATAGGAAGTAGGGATAGGAGGTCGGGATATGAGGACAGGATAGGAGGACGGGATAGGAGGTCGGGATAGGAGGACATGTTAGGAGGACGGGATAGGAGGGCCGGGATAGGAGGACAGGATAGGAGGTCAGGATAGGAGGTTGGGATAGGAGGTCGGGATAAGAGGTCGGGATAGGAGGTTGGGATAGGAGGTTGGGATAGGAGGTCGGGATATGAGGACGGGATATGGGGTTGGGATATGACAACAATATATGAGGACGGGATATAAAGTCAAAAGCTTCCTCTGTTGATTTTCCTCCACGACAAGGATTAGGAAGGAAAAACCGGGCAACGCCGGGTACTCCGCTAGTGGTTAGAATAAACCCCCAATATCAGGGATTGTTATGATCCATAGAAAGGGCCTGTGGGTTCGATGCGCTCTTTTATGACGCTGAAAACCAACACATTAAAACCACTATGGAACCTGTATACCACAACACTAGATAGTATCTATATACTGGGCTGTTATTAGTATCTACCCAGAATAATGTATAAATAATGTGCAACATACTGTATGTTCTTAGTTTTAAGTTGTTCAGGGCAGTATAGATATCCCTTACCTTACATAAATATGGATAGCTCAATTCAACACTGCTTCATCTTATAATTGCAACATTTTTGTGCTGGGCCATGGGCTGCTATGAAAAAGGATAAACTGGCACAGATTCACTGGGATATTGATATATACCCAGCAAAAATACTTTTTACACAGATGCGCAACTAGACTCACGCTACTATTTTAAAGGGGTACTCCGGTAGAAAACTTTTTTTTTTTTTTAAATCAACTGGTGCCAGAAAGTTAAACAGATTTGTAAATTACTTCTATTAAAAAATCTTAATCCTTCCAATACTTATTAGCTACTGAATTATTTTCTTTTTAAAACACAGTGCTCTCTGCTTACGTCTTGAGCACAGTACTCTCTGCTGACATTTCTGTCCAGTTTAGGAACTGTCCACAGCAGCCTATGTTTGCTATGGGGATTTTCTCCTACTCTGGGCAGTTCTTAAAATGGACAGAGATGTCAGCAGAGAGCACAGTGCTTGTGATGTCAGCACAGAGCTCTGTGTTCCAAAAAGAAAAGAAATTCCTCTGTAGTATTCAGCAGCTAATAAGTACTGGAAGGATTAAGATTTTTTTAATAGAAGTAATTTACAAAGCAGTTGAACTTTCTGGCACCAGTTGATTTAAAAAAAATAAAAAAAATGAGTTTTTCAAAATATTGCACTACTGAGAATTAATATATCAGGTGATAACTTTTAAAGCATATCAGTAGCTTAGTTGAATTGGTATGCCGCCACCTAAAATTTTAAAACATGCAATGGCACAGCATCTGATCCCCTTTTATGATACTGCGAGGAGTGAACTCTGAGCTATCCACTCCTGCCCTCCTCCATCTATAGCCAGTGGGCAGTAACATTGCAGACTGTGGAAAGGTGGGTGGCTTCTCTGCACAGACACAACTTTTACTTTTCTTAAAGGGGTACTCCGCCCCTAGACATCTTATCCCCTATCCAAAGGATAGGGGATAAGATGTCAGATCGCCGCGGTCCCGCTGCTGGGGAGCCCTGGGATCCCCGCTGCGGCACCCCGCTCTCATTACAGCACAGAGCGAGTTCGCTCTGTGTGTAATGACGGGCGATGCGGGGGACGGAGCAGCGTGACATCATGGCTCCGCCCCTCGTGACATCATGGCCCGTCCCCTTAATGCAAGTCTATGGGAGGGGGCGTGATGACCGCCACGCCCCCTCCCATAGACTTGTATTGAAAGGGGCGGGCCGTGATGTCACGAGGGGCTGAGCCGTGACATAACGATGCTCCGGCCCCTGTACTGCCCATCATTACGTGCAGAGCGAACTCGCTCTGTACTGTAATGAGAGCGCAGTGCCGAAGCGGGGATCCCAGGGCTCCCCAGCAGTGGGACCGCGGCGATCTGACATCTTATCCCCTATACTTTGGATAGGGGATGAGATGTCTAGGGGCGGAGTACCCCTTTAAAGTTACAGAGTAAATTCTTGTTGCCTTTTAAACATTTCAAAGGTTAAAAGTGACTATATTATGTTGCCATCTAAAGCACTAATGTGTGTGTGCCATGTATGTCAATGTCTGCCCTTATTCTGTATATCTACACCAGAGCTTTCCAACTTTTCATTTACATGACACCCTCTTTACACATAATAATAATAATAATTTTATTTATATAGCGCCTACAGATTCCGCAGCGCTTACAATTATGGGGTACAAACAAAGACAAGTATCAGACATAATATTACACAATAGCTATTCAAACAAGAGTTGTGGGGATATGTTGAGGATATGTTGAGGCCAATTAGAGAATGTTATAGGCCTGGCTGAAGAGATGTGTTTTCAGGCCACGTTTGAAACTATGGATGTTGTTGTTGAATCTGAGGGATTGAGGTATAGCATTCCAGAGAAGCGGTGCAGCACAAGTGAAGTCTTGGAGACGGGAGTGAGAAGTTCGGATTATAGAAGATGTTAGTGTGAGATTATTAGCAGATCGGAGAGAATGTGTAGGATGGTAGACGGAGATGAGAGAGGAGATGTAGGGAGGTTTGCATTGTGCATTGTGGAGAGCTTTGTGTGTGAGACTAAGGATTTTGTACTGTATTCTGGACTGAATTGGTAACCAGTGTAGTGACTGGCACAGGGAGGAGGCTTCGGTGTAGCGGCTGGAGAGGAAGATGAGTCTGGCTGCGGCATTAAGGATGGACTGAAGAGGAGAGAGTTTGGAGAAAGGAAGGCCTATTAGTAAAGAGTTACAGTAGTTGAGGCGGGAGTGAATCAAAGCAATAATGAGAGTTTTAGCAGTTTCAGTAGTGAGAAACGGGCGGATTCTGGAAATGTTTTTGAGATTCAGGTGACAAGAGTGTGAAAGGGACTGAATATGGGGTGTGAAAGACGGATCAGAGTCAAGTATAACTCCAAGACAGCGAGCCTGCTTCCTGGCAGTTATGGTAATACCACATACCGAGATGGAAATGTCAGGGTTAGGTACAGTATCAGTTGATGGAGAAAAAACAAGAAGTTCTGTTTTCAAAAGATTTAGTTTCAGATATAAAGAGGACATGATGTCTGAGACAGCAGAGAGACAGTCACTGGTATTCTGTAGGAGTGCAGGGGTGATGTTGGAGGAAGAGGTATAGAGTTGGGTGTCATCAGCATAGAGGTGGTACTGGAAACCAAATCTACTGTTTGGTTTTCCAATGGGGGATGTGTAGAGTGAAAAGAGTAGAGGACCCAGGACCGATCCCTGGGGAACCCCGACAGCAAGGGGAAGAGAAGTAGAGCAAGAAAACGAGACGCTAAAGGAGCGGCCAGAGAGATAGGAGGAAAACCAGAGGAGTAGTTGGTGATCTACAGTGTCAAAAGCCACAGAGAGGTTAAATAGAATCAGCAAAGAGAAATTGCCATTTGATTTGGCCGTCAGAAGATCGTTAGTAACTTTGGTTAGGGCTGTTTCTGTGGAGTGAAGGGAGTGGAAAGCAGACTGTAAGGGGTCAAGGAGAGAGTTCTCGGAGAGATAGCGGATAAGGCGGGAGTAGACCAAGCGTTCCAGGAGCTTGGAGATAAAGGGGAGATTTGACACGGGTCGTTAGTTGGCTTCACAGGATGGGTCCAGAGATGGTTTTTTCAATAGTGGGGTTATGATAGAGTGTTTGAAAGAGAAGGGAAAGACCCCAGAAGAGAGGGAGAGGTTAAAGATTTTAGTTAGGTGACAGCTGATAGCAGGAGAGAGAGACTGGATGAGGTGTGAAGGCATGGGGTCACTAGAGCAGGTAGTGGGGCGGGCGGAGGAGAGGAGCCTGGAAACCTCATCCTCCATTACAGGCTCAAAAACTGAGAGTGATGAAGAGGAGATGTGGCTGGGAATTGGATCAGAACTTTTAGGGGACTGGGAGAGGATTTCATCACGAATGTCATCGATTTTAGTTTTGAAGTATTTGGCCAGGTCTTCAGCACAGCGATCAGTGATTGGGGTCTGTACTTTAGGCTGAAGGAGAGAGTTGAACGTGTCAAAAAGGCATTTTGGGTTGTTAGACAGAGAGGAGATGAGGAGGTAAAATATGTTTGTTTGGCGAGATGAAGAGCGGAGTAATAGGATTTAAACATGAATTTATAGTGCAGATAGTCTGAAGAAGTTTTAGTTTTCCTCCACAGACGTTCAGCACACCTAGAGCATCGCCTGAGAAAGCGGGTTGTTAGCGTGTGCTAGGGTTGCTGCCGTCTGTGTCGGGAGGTTCATTTTTTAGAGGGTGCCATTTGATCCAGGGTAGACTTTAGGGTGTCATGGTAATGTTTGGCTGCTAGATTAGGGCAGGAGAGAGAAGAGATTGGTGATAGTGAAGATTGTAGAATGTCTATAAATTGACTAGTGTTTATGGCACGCAGGTTTCTGTAAGTGTACAAGGTTGGAGTGTCCGGAAGAGGATAGGAGTTACTGATAGAGAAAGAGAGAAGGTTGCGGTCAGAGAGCTCAAAAGGAGAATTAGTGAATTTAGAGACAGAGCAAAGTCTAGAGAAGATCAAGTCCAGTGTATTCCCATCCTTGTGTGTGGGAGAGTCAGTAAGCTGTGAAAGGGAAAAGGAGGAGGTTAGAGACAGAAGCCGAGAGGCAGAAGAGGAGATTGGGGTATCAATGGGGATATTAAAATCATCCATGATGAGTGTAGGTGTTTCTGAGGAAAGAAAGTGAGGGAGCCAGGTGGCAAAATGGTCCAGAAACATTTGGGGAGAACCAGGAGGACAATAGATGACCACCACTCTGAGAGACAATGGGCAGAAGAGCCTGAGGGTGTGGACCTCAAAAGAGGGAAACGTGAGTGAAGGTAATGGGGGGATGACTTGAAAAGTGCATTGTGGGGCTAGAAGCACCCCAACTTCTCCACCATGCCTGGTGTCAGATCTGGGGTTATGGGAAAAGTGAAGGTCACCATAAGATAAAGTAGCGAGAGAAGCAGTGTCAGAAGGTTGTATCCATGTTTCTGTGAGAGCCAGCAGATTAAGAGAATTAGTGAGAAATAAGTCATGAATCTGGGTGAGCTTATTGCACACAGATCGAGAGTTTAGGAGAGCGCAGTTAAAGTTTGTAGTGGTTCCGCAAGAGGCAGGTAGTGTAGAGCAAATGTTAGTGAAAGGTGGCCAGGGTTAGGAGCAATGTCCCCAGCAGCTAAAGCAGAAGAAAGAAAAGGGAGAGCAGATGGCTGGGTGAAGTGATGAAGCGACTTCTGTGCTGTACCATGGAATGAGGTGACTTTGAGTGGTTTATGATGGTGAGCAGTATATGCGAGCAATACATAGGTGAGGGAAGGAGGCATGGACAGATGTATGTAGAGTCCACCGGAGAAATCGGTGGGGGATAGAAGAGAAAATGTATCGTAATGATGTAAGTAATAAGTGTGTGCATGTTTGGTTTTTGTTTTTTCTGAAAAGAGTGACTTACTTTTGTAGTTATAATGTTGAGTTAGTTCCCTTTTGTTCCCTTCTGGTTCAATTCTGGTATAATTCTTGATATCACACTTAAGAAGCACTTTAGATAAGAAGCACATGCATAGTTCTGTGACCCACTCCTCACCATACCACCCAATGCACATATCATGTTGTGCGTCCTACATTGCCCTGGGGGAGAGACCAATGGTAAGGAAGCTCCACCGTGCCACAATAGTAAACTACATATACAGTATCTTAAATATTAGTATCAGCATTACAAATGTGACTGCTATGCCATTGTGCCATTTCATCACCCCCTCTGCTATTTCAACACCCCCGCATTACTTCATTACCCCCTTCATCACCACATGTGCTATTTCATTTCACCACTTAATCATGACCTGTGCCATCTTATTCCCTTCTTTATCAACTCATGTGCCCACTGATTAAAAGTGGCTTTGGCCCCAGCTGCCTGTTCAGATCAGGCAGGAGGCCATGGTCACTTAAGAACAGTGACTAGTGGCAGCTGCTACTGACTGTGGGACTGTATGGTTTGGCAACACCCAGTTTGGAAAGCACTGCTGCAGACACTGCACAGTACCACTTCTCTAGTCCTGTATGCTAGGTATAAATCTTACTATGTGCTCCTATTCTCTATGTACACTGCACAGTACCACTTCTCTAGTCCTGTATGCTAGTTATAAATCTTACTATGTGCTCTTATTCTCTATGTACACTGCACAGTACAACTTCTCTAGTCCTATATGCTAGGTATAAATCTTACTATGTGCTCTTATTCTCTATGTACACTGCACAGTACAACTTCTCTTGTCCTATATGCTAGGTATAAATCTTGCTATGTGCTCTTATTCTCTATGTACACTGCACAGTACCACTTCTCTAGTCCTGTATGCTAGGTATAAATCTTACTATGTGCTCTTATTCTCTATGTACACTGCACAGTACAACTTCTCTAGTCCTACATGCTAGGTATAAATCTTACTATGTGCTCTTATTCTCTATGTACACTGCACAGTACAACTTCTCTAGTCCTACATGCTAGGTATAAATCTTACTATGTGCTCTTTATTCTCTATGTACACTGCACAGTAGTACTTCTCTAGTTCTATATGCCAGGTATAACATCTTACTATGTGCTCTTATTCTCTATGTACACTGCACAGTAGTACTTCTCTAGTCCTATATGCCAGGTATAACATCTTACTATGTGCTATTATTCGCTATGTACACTGCACAGTAGTACTTCTCTAGTCCTGTATGCCAGGTAGAACATCTAACTATGTGCTCTTATTCTGTATGTACGCTGCACAGTAGTACTACTCTAGTCCTATATGCCAGGTATAACATCTTACTATGTGCTCTTATTCTCTATGTACGCTGCACAGTAGTACTTCTCTAGTCCTATATGCCAGGTATAACATCTTACTATGTGCTCTTATTCTCTATGTACACTGCACAGTAGTACTTCTCTAGTCCTATATGCCAGGTATAACATCTTACTATGTGCTCTTATTCTCTATGTACACTGCACAGTAGTACTTCTCTAGTCCTATATGCCAGGTATAACATCTTACTATGTGCTCTTATTCTCTATGTACGCTGCACAGTAGTACTTCTCTAGTCCTATATGCCAGGTATAACATCTTACTTTGTGCTCTTATTCTCTATGTACGCTGCACAGTAGTACTTCTCTAGTCCTATATGCCAGGTATAACATCTTACTATGTGCTCTTATTCTCTATGTACGCTGCACAGTAGTACTTCTCTAGTCCAATATGCCAGGTATAACATCTTACTATGTGCTCTTATTCTCTATGTACACTTAGCAGTAGCGCTTCTCTAGTAATTTATGTTGGGTATCATTTTTAGTATCAGATTCTTAATATCTTCTTTTCTTCTGGGGCACGTGCACTATGGGGTTTAATTCTCAGTATCTGCTCATAATTTCTATCTATAAATACTGCACAGTACCACTTACAGGAGAATGGTTCTATAGAGGGCTGCATGCTTAGTGTAATTAGCATAATTTGCTCTATTCTGTATATTGGAAAACTGCACAGTAATACTGGTCTTGCCGTGCATTGCTTTATTATGTAAACATGGACTCCACTCCCTTTGTCCTTTATGCTTTATATAATTCTCAATATGTGCCCTTCAATCTGTGTATGTGTATACTGCACAGTACCACTTCTCATGTCCATTTTGCTGGTTGTATTTTTGTATCAAAAAAATGGTTTTCTATGGGGATGGTCTTTTTAAAGAACATGGCCCCTACACATAATTTATGTTGGGTTAAAAATCTGCCACATGAAATCTGGTCTGGATAATGGAATGGTCTTCTCAGAAAGGTGGTTTCCGAAAGTACCACCTCCCATGTCCTGTATGCTGGTTTTAATTCTCACTGTCTGCTCATTTTCTGTGTCTATAAATACTGCTCATACCAGTATGTGCCCTTATGTGCACAGTACCACTTCCCCTGTCCTGTAAGCTGGGTATAATTCATGTTGTGGTGGCCCCGATACAAGATGGTGTTGCCCTGTAAGTTTCCTGCCCTGTCAGGCAGTGTCCCTCAGTGTCCCCAGGCCCCCTGTAGTTGTTTCCCCATTTGTTTATATGTTGGATATTAACCCCTTAAGGACGCAGCCCTTTTTCACCTTAAGGACTGAGCCCTTTTTTGCAATTCTGACTACCATCGCTTTACACATTAATAACTCTAAAACGCTTTTACCGAATATTCTGATGCTGAGAATATTTTTTCGTGACATATTCTACTTTATTTTGGTGGTAAATTATCGTCATTACTTGCATCCTTTTTTGGTGAAAAATCCCAAAATGTCATGAAAATTTTGTAAATTTAGCATTTTTCTAACTTTAAAGCTCTCTGCTTGTAAGAAAAATGGATATTCCAAATACATTTTATTTTTATTCACAAATACAATATGTCCACTTTATGTTGGCATCACTAAATGGACATATTTTTACTTTTTGAAAAAATTAGAGGGCTTCAAAGTAGAGAAGTAATTTTCTAAAATTTCATGAAAATTGCAAAATCTGGAGGGACAGATGTTACAGAACTACACTCCCAGCATGCCTGGGCAGTCAAGGCATGCTGAGAGTTGTAGTTTTGCAACATCTGGAGGGCTACCATTTGGGCACCACTATAACAGTGGTCTCCAAACTGTGACCCTCCAGATGTTGCAAAACTACAACTCCCAGCATGCCCAGAGTTGCCTGCTGGGAGTTGCAGTTTAGCACCCACTAGGAAGAGCAGCAGTAAATATCGCTTACTGCCCCCTTCCATGGCAACCCAGTGTCCTGCGCTGCCATTGGTCAGAATCAGTTCTGACCAATGACAGGGGATAGGAGGAAATCGCAGCACTGCGACCTCACTACTATCCCTCAGGAGGATCGGGGCTGTCATTGACAGCTCCGATCATCCCTATTTTCCGGGTGATCGAGTCATCAGAGACCCGATCAGCCCGGAATAGCAGAAAATCACATGGATGAACTGACTTGCAATTTTCTGCAATCGCCGACATGGGGGGGGGGGGGGGTCGGGTCTTAGGACCCCCCTCTGCGATGTGCCGGGATGCATGCTGAATGATTTCAGCAGGCATCCTGGTCCGAATGCAGAAGGCATAGCGGCGGGGACCGGAATTCCCACTGGCGTATGCATATGCCCCACGTCCTTAACCCCTTAAGGACCCAGCCATTTTACACCTTAGGACCCGGCCATTTTTTGCACATCTGACCACTGTCACTTTAAACATTAATAACTATGGAATGCTTTTAGTTATCATTCTGATTCCGAAATTTTTTTTCGTGACATATTCTACTTTAGCATAGTGGTAAAATTTATTGGTATCTTGCATCCTTTCTTGGTGAAAAATCCCAAAATTTGATGAAAAATTTGAAAATTTCGCATTTTTCTAACTTTGAAGCTCTCTGCTTGTAAGGAAAATGGATATTCCAAATACATTTTTTTAAATTCACATATACAATATGTCCACTTTATGTTTGCATCATAAAATTGACAAGTTTTTACTTTTGGAAGACACCAGAGGGCTTCAAAGTTCAGCAGCAAGTTTCCAATTTTTCACAATATTTCCAAACTCACTATTTTTCAGGGACCAGTTCAGGTTTGAAGCGGATTTGAACGGTCTTAATCTTAGAAATACCCCACAAATGACCCCATTATAAAAACTGCACCCCTCAAAGTATTCAAAATTACATTCTGTCAGCGTTTTAACCTTTTAGGTGTTTCACAGGAATAGCAACAAAGTGAATGAGAAAATTCACAATCTTCATTTTTTACACTCGCATGTTCACGTAGACCCAATTTTTGAATTTTTACAAGGGGTAAAAGGAGAAAATGTATACTTGTATTTGAAGACCAATTTTTCTCGAGTAAGGGCATACCTCATATGTCTATGTAAAGTGTTCGGCGGGCGCAGTAGAGGGCTCAGAAGCGAAGGAGCGACAAGGGAATTTTGGAGAGTACGTTTTTCTGAAATGGTTTTTGGGGGGCATGTTGCATTTAGGAAGCCCCTATGGTGCAAAAAAAACACATGCCATACCAATTTGGAAACATGACCCCTTGAGGAACGTAAAAAGGAACTAAGTGAGCCTTAATGCCCCACAGGTGTTTCACGACTTTTGCATATGTAAAAAAAAAATCACTAAAATGCATGTTTCCCCCCAAATTTCACATTTTTTTCAAGGGTTAATAGCAGAAAATACCCCCCCAAATTTGTAGCCCCATCTCTTCTGAGTATGGAGGTACCCCATAAGTTGACCTGAAGTGCACTACGGGCAAACTACAATGCTCAGAAGAGAAGGAGTCATATTTGGCTTTTTGAGAGCAAATTTTGCTCGGGGGCGTGTCGCATTTAGGAAGCCCCTATGGTGCAAGGACAGCAAAAAAAAACTCACATGGCATACCATTTTGGAAACTAGACCCCTTAAGGAAAGTAACACGGGGTACAGTGAGCATTTACCCCCCACTGGTGTCTGTCAGATCTTTGGAACAGTGGGCTGTACAAAATTTTAAATTTGCACAGCCCACTGTTCCAAAGATCTGTCAGACACCAGTGGGGTGTAAATTCTCACTGCACCTCTCATTACATTCCGTGAGGGGTGTAGCTTCGGAAATGGGGTCACATGTGTTTTATTTTTTATTTTTTGCGTTTGTCAAAACCGCAGTAACAATAAGCCACCCCTGTGAAAATCACCTCAAATGTACATGGTGCACTCTCCCTTCTGGGCCTTGTTGTGCACCCCCAGAGCACTTTGCGCCCACATAGGGGGTATCTCTGTAGTCGGAAGAAATTGCATTACAAATTTTGTGGGGCTTTTTTCCCCTTTTACCTCTTGTCAAAATGAAAAGTATAGTGCAACACCACCATGTTAGTGTAAAAATTTTTTTTTTTTACACTAACATGCTGGTGTAGACCCCAACTTCACCTTTTCATAAGGGGTGAAAGGAGAAAAAGCCCCCCAAAATTTGTTAGGCAATTTCTCCCGAGTACGGCGATACCCCAGATGTGGCCCTAAACTGTTGCCTTGAAATACGACAGGGCTCCAAAGTAAGAGCGCCATATGCATTTGAGGCCTGAATTAGGGATTTGCATAGGGGTGGACATAGGGGTATTCTACGCCAGTGATTCCCAAACAGGGTGCCTCCAGCTTTTGCAAAACTCCCAGCATGCTTGGACAGTCAACGGCTGTCCGGCAATACTGGGAGTTGTTGTTTTGCATCAGCTGGAGGCTCCATTTTGGAAACAGTGGCGTACCAGACGTTTTTTATTTTTATTGGGGAGGGGGGCTTTGTAGGGGTATGTGTATATGTAGTGTTTTTTAATTTTTATTTTATTTTGTGTTAGTGTAGTGTAGTGTAGTGTTTTTAGGGTACAGTCACACGGGCGGGGGATTACAGCGAGTTTCCCGCTGCAAGTTTGAGCTGCAGCGCAAAATTTGCTGCATCGCAAACTTACTTACTGATACTTACTGTAAGCCCCCTGCCCATTTGAATGTACGCTGGACATTCACAGGGGTGGGGGGGACCTCCAGCTGTTGCAAAACCACAACTCCCAGCATGCTTTAGAGCCAGATGTTGCCGAACTACAACTCCCAGCATGCTTGGAGTTGTAGTTTTGCAACATCTGGAGGACTACAGTTTGCAGACCACTAATGCAGTAATTCCCAATCTGTGCCCTTCCAGATGTTGCAAAACTACAACGCCCAGTATGCCAAAACTGTCCAGGCATGCTGGGAGTTGTAGTGCTGCAACATCTGAAGGGCCAGATGTTACAGAACTACAACTCCCAGCATGCCTGGATAGTAAGGGCATCCTGAGGATGTGTAGTTTTGCAACATCTGGAAGGACACAGTGGTCTCCAAACTGTGGACCTCCAGATGTTGCAAAACTGCAACTCCCAGCATGCCCAGACACCAAGGGTTGTCTGGGCATGCTGGGAGTTGTAGTGTAAGGGGACCAGATGGAGCAGTCCAGATCGCTTTACGGCGGTCTGGACTTCTGCAAAGGTCCCGCAACGCTGCCGAAGATCCACTCACCTGTCGCCACCGTCACCGTCTGTGCCGCCGGGATCCGGGTCTTCAGGGACGAGGTAAGTACCGGGGCCGGGTCCCAGCACTCCCCCGTCCCCCGCCGCATCCTCCGGTCTTCCTCCTGTTCTCTCCGGACTTCCAGGGGCCGGGCAGGGCGGGAGGAAGTAACCGCCCCCCCCCCCTGCGATTGGTCGGTTAGCTAACCGACCAATTGCAGGGGATAGGAGGAGGTAGCAGGCTTGCCACCTCGCTCTTATACTTCAGCATGGTCCTGGCTGTCTGTGACAACCGGGATCATGCTAAATTACCGGGCGGTCGGGTCCCAGAGACCCAATCAGCCCGGTATCGCTGCAGATCGCAGGGGCGATTTCCCTCATGATTTGCGGCGATCGCCGACATGGGGGGCAGACATGGCCCCCCTCGGCGTTTGCCCTGGATGCCTGCTGAAGCATTTCAGCAGGCATCCGCTTCCAATCTCTGCCCGGCGCGCTGCAGGGACCGGAAAACGCCAGGGTGTGAGGGCGTATCCATATGCCCTGGGACCTGAAGAGGTTAAGGACTCGAGATGCAGGGCGTATGCACACGCCCGGCATCCTGAAGAGGTTAAAAGATGTGTTATACCTTTTAATTAAATGTACCATGGGATTGTTACTGAGGAGGTATCAGTGACCAGCTGACTCCCAGAGTGACCTATTGGCTCTCCGCTAGTCTCCCCCATATAAGCCCTGGGTGGAGCTAGCCTTGCTCTCTGGCTTTCTGCTAAGGTCAAGTCATGCCAGAGTAGTGGAGGCCTCAAGTCAAGTCCTGCAGCCACAAGTAGAGTGCAAGTAAGATAAAGTCACCGTCCTGTTAGTCACAAGTCAGTCAAGTCATCTGTCTACCCAGCGTGGCCTGCACTAAATTCTCCAGTCCAACTACTAGTCCCAGCAAACCTGTCTACTGTCAATAAAGCTATGATTGTCCATAACTTGGTGTTGGTGTCTTCATTGCCCCCGTGCCTAACCCAGGATCCAGAGGTATACATTCAGGTGGTTAAGGATAAACCACGCCCTGGTGTCACAAACACAAGGGGTTAATGCCATCTGCCTAGAGGGTAATTACATCTGCCCTGCACCTCACACCCTGCCATACCACAACTTTTGGTGTCACAAACAGGATACTGGTGTGTGCCTTATGCCACAAGTCCTCTCCCCTAGTCTGAACTGTGTCCAGTATTGTCTACAAGAATAGCATGGTGATGCGAATAAAGTTTGCACCAGAAAGCGTACGGGACTTTGTCTATGAAAAGTGTTTTACTTGCAGCACTTATGAAATACAGGGGGAAGTGAAGAAAAGACTGTTATGGTGGATAACCCTGAAGTAGTGAACATTATGTGCAAAATTCGTACTGAAGCAATGTTATGTTCCAAGATATACCTGAAAGGTTTAAACTGTTAGAAGAACAGCAAAAGGATCCCGCCATGGCCAGCATCCCGCCCCCGGGCATGGAAGTCAAGTCATAGTACCTAGTCCCAAGTGAAACTTTAAAGGTCCGCCCCTTGTTGGCAGGGGGTGGAAGAAGAGTACACACTGCTGAGTCACTTCCGGTCCCGGGCCCTGTTGATGATGAAGTTCCGTCCGGCAATTTTGCTGGAATAAGAAGCAGAGCGGAGCAGAGTGGAGCCAGACCTCACCAGTCTTGCGGATGTTCCAGGTGAGAGAAAGAAATTGGCAGATGCGCAGCAGACTACATGTGCAGAGCGTCCCAAAATGGCGCCGGAGTCCCGGAGAGTCGCCGTGACACACATGTTTGAAGACTTAGCGGGCCGTCTCCAGAAGATCTTCATTGGAGCCGAGGGACCCTACTATCAAGTCCCGCTGCCAGAGGACAATGGAGACTGGCCTGCAACCCTGGCGGAAGGTACGCCAAAGTATTCACGAGAGCTGTTGCCGGTGAGGCTGTCACCCCACCATCAGACCTGGGGATCCTGGGCGGTGATCTACACGGAAGTGAGTACCCCACGTTTTCTACCCCTCCATCTACCCCCAGTCCAGAGCCAGTGCCCCAGGTCCTGCAGCCCCCAGCATGTCCCCAGTCACCACCGCTACCCAAGTGGTTATTTGGCGACGAGCCGGCACTTATCCAGTTCATGAGGGATCATCTCCTACCACTGCCAGGAAAGTCACGGTCATGTCTGTATTGGCCTGTGTTCACACACAGCTATTGGTTTGGTTGTGTGTGAACAGTTTTATGTTCCCTGGTCAGGGAATAGTTAATAGCCTTTGGCATTTTAGCCAATAGCTCCTAGGGTATGTATATTTAAAGTCATCCCAGTCTAGCCTTCATTACATCCTGACTTGCTAACATACTAGACATGCTGCTGGGAGCTCTTGGTGAAACACTCTTTATTTGAACTTTTAATCTACTATCTCTGTCTTAGCATGCACTTTGTATTTTCTGGTTTTAACCATGGTTAGGTGGCATGCTTATAGTGGATTTTTCGGTTTTAGGATTTGTATGTTCTTTTTGCTATGTGTATGTTCACACTGTGTTTTCTCTATATTTCTGTTTTCCTACTGGGTCAGCTTCTGACCACACTGTGGAGTGTGCCGCTGGCCAGTAGTCTATTTGGATTTATTATTAATGGCTACTTCGTTAGTGGAGTGTCCAGTCTTGTGTCCAGTGTGAACAGTGTCCTATGTTAGATCCCTGTTACCGCTCCATGGGGAATCCTTGTCTACTGGAGGTGTTCGGAGGGATTGCTATTCCTGTCTTGTGTTCAGTGTTAACAGTGTTCTATAATTATATCCTGTTGTATCCGTTTTTCTGAGTTGTAACTTGGCATCCCTGTTACCTGTCCATGGTGACTCCGTGTCTACTGGAGGTGTTTGGAGATATTGCAATTATTCCTGATTAGCGATAGATCCCGTTTACCTGTCCGTGGGGGCTCAGAGGGTACTGTTATTCCTGTGTCTACCGGAGGTTTTCTAGGGGATTAAGCTTATTCCTGTTTTGTTCTGGAGTATGTTCAGTCTTATCCGGTTTCCTGTCTGGTGTTTTGAACTCTATGGGGGAGATTTATCAAAGCTGTCTATATCCGCATCAATATAGACCAAACTACAGAGTGTTAGGTTGGTCTATTGTGTGCCTAATTTATCAAGAGGTGCACGGCTCTTGATAAATTCTGTGCACGGACTTCGGGATATGTGGGAAGCCTATCAGGCTGAATTTGTGGGAGGGGCTTTGGCTATTTAACATCCACCGGCCCCTCCCTCTGGGCGTATGCTGGGTTGGCGAAATTGCGGGGGGTTCTTTCGTTGCGTACGCTGGGTCAGGTGTGTGGTGGTGCAGGTAAGTGCCGGGTGACCGGCAGGTTTCTTTTACTGGGGCCCTGGTCTGTTGCTATTGCTCCCCTCGTTTGGCGGGCAGGCTCCGGCACCCAGCGTGTTATGTAGGCGGCGGTCCGCCGGTGCAGCGTGTGCCCGGGCTGGCCGCAGTGAACACGGCCTCTGGATCCAGCGGCAGCTGGCGGCATGGCAGGCGCGGGGAGACGCGACCCACGTGGGTCTCCCTGTGCCGGCGTCTCACGTGTAACACGGGGCTCTGAACGGGCGGAGTCACAGCATGCCAGTGAGCCGGCGGTATAGCTCCACGGATGGCCAGCATGTGGCGCTGAAAAAAAAAAAAAATGTGTGTGTGAGGAAATGTGTTAGGCTTATAGAGTGTATTGGTACCATGCAGTAATAAGGGGCTGGCTTATGGTGCACCGGTGTCAGGCCACAGTTCCTGACACATGCACTGTCGCAGACAAGGGGCAGCTTGTAAAGTTAATAATACGATAATCCATATTACTGTGGCTTCGGTTTAGGGGGGGGGTGGTCATGCATATCGGGGTACCGGGTCAGAGGCTTGGGGTAGTCAAGTAATTAGTGGGGTTGGGGTAGTTTCAGGCATAGGGGGGGGGGGGCTAGGGGGTGTCAGCATGTATGGGTCAGAGGTGGTAGGTGGCGCGTAAACCATATGGTTAGTACACTGTTAGTTTCTCTTGCAGATTAGGTGGGCTGTATCCAGTTAGGTGGTCGTTACGTTCCTGGTCATTGCAAACTTGGCTACGGTCAGTACCAACCGTACGGCGGTTGTTCATGTTATTTATTTACGTTTCACGGTGGTCATCACTTTGGCTAGCAAACGCTAGTTCACGTCATTTCAGTCAAATGCTTAATACTCCTGTTACATTAGTTAATGTTACGCACTGCTGCTGTTACACATAGGCCCTGAATCACTGTATATCTGACTCGACATGTCAGATAGGGTTCAAGGCGTCATTGCTACTGTCACGCATACAGAGCATTTCGTTTACACGGGTAGTGGTCACTGCGATCTTGACTCTTCCTCAAGGGTGACCACTTGCCTGCGGTGGTTGCTGACACGTCTTCAGAGCCATCGCTAGTTAGTTAGAAACGGTGCACACTGTAATCTTGACTCGCAGTCAGGAGGTGTTCACGGTTTAATTATTCATGACTATACGCGTCATGCACACGTTCTCGGTCAGACACACGGTCAGGCCTCGTTTCAAACTATTCAGGTGGTACTCTGGGTCGCACTGGCACTACGGTCAGCACTCTTGGGTTCGGCCACATTGCACGGGCAGTCTGCAGCTGTAAGCTAACATTAAGTATGTATTCGGTTGTTTGCAGGGTTACAGTCGATTTGCTGTTCGTTTCAGGCGTCTTACTGTTGTGTTACAGTGGTGGTAAGGTCAGTCAGTACTCAGCAAGGGGGGTAAACGTTTCTCATATCTGGTGACTCACGATTACCGTTTTTTCCCCGGCACCCGTTACGGCCCGGACAGGTCATGTCTCACGTGTCAGACATAGAGGACCCGATGTCCATCCCTGATACACCAGCTAGAAGCTCCGTGCGAGGGACGCCCTCCTCTGCAGCTTTCAGGGCTTGGACGATCCCCAAGTTGATGGAGGAGTTGCGCAAGAGGGCAATTCCATTTCCAGCAACCGCCCGAAAAGCAGAGTTGTACAAACTCCTCATGGCGGATCAGAAGGCTGGCGACAGTCAGGAGGGGACCTCGGGCCAGTCCACCCTCTATGAACTGCATGCAATGATGACTTCCATGTTGGGCAGGCTGGATGCTCTGGAGAGAAGGGGCATTCAGGGGCCCCCAGCTCCAGCAGCATTGCAGGCACCAACGCCTACACAGATGTCTGCCCCTGTTCCGGTAGGCAACCCAGGTAGGCGCTCTGGGCCACCAAGGGTGTCACCAGTCCATTTTAACCCTGACTAGAAATCCCCCATAAAAATTAACTTTTAATTGTACTCATTAAAATAGTGTCCAAACTAGAAAGTTACACATCTATTGCTTCTATTAACAGTGGTGTTTAAAATTATCAGTACTGTATCCAGTTAATTCCTATAATTTCATACAAATGCCTGCTGTGCAGACTATTGGTTTATCGTTACTGTCTAGTGTACCGCGGTGCCGTGCTGCAGCTTGGGCACTCGGTGTACTAACTAGAAAAGGTTTCTGGTACAGTCTGTGATTAAAACATTAATCCTCTCTTCTAAACGTTTTCGCCATTCTGAATGGCTTTCTCAAAGAAATGAGGCATGTCAGACTCACGAGTTTAGCAGGTATTTATAGACTTACCAATTACCATAGCTAATTGTTCGGCGTTCTTTACAGCCAATCACACATCGTAGTATCTCTGATGTCACTCCCTTTCATGATGCCTCTCTAACCAATCAAATTGCGTCCTTAGCGCATGCCATTAATCTTTTTATTTTCGGGCCGAAGACGGACTCTCTGCGCAAACTCGAGTTTCCGCGCAGGTCCGCGAACTTAGAAAAAAGTTGTGAATCTTTCAATCTATCAATCAATTTATGTTTAAAGATCATCTATGAAATAATAAAAAATGTTTGTTTAATACATATTCAATTAGATTTTTACTGTGGGCTAAATGTGGCATAATAAATAAAAATCAACAAATTAATTCATATATATGTAAAAAATAATCGCATAAAAATAACATCCTGATTTGTAAAATGATCTAAGATTCAAAACATGCGCAATGCCATCAATTAGTTTGGAATGAGACAAAGTCTAAAATCATGCGCAGTAAATGGAAAAGCTTAGGAATTAATCTAAGTTTAAAAACATGCGCAGTTGAAGGACTAAAAAATAAACTAAGTCCGAATATAAGGGTAGTTACTCGGTCATGCGCAAAGCACAATATAAAGATTCACAACTTTTTTCTAAGTTCGCGGACCTGCGCGGAAACTCGAGTTTGCGCAGAGAGTCCGTCTTCGGCCCGAAAATAAAAAGATTAATGGCATGCGCTAAGGACGCAATTTGATTGGTTAGAGAGGCATCATGAAAGGGAGTGACATCAGAGATACTACGATGTGTGATTGGCTGTAAAGAACGCCGAACAATTAGCTATGGTAATTGGTAAGTCTATAAATACCTGCTAAACTCGTGAGTCTGACATGCCTCATTTCTTTGAGAAAGCCATTCAGAATGGCGAAAACGTTTAGAAGAGAGGATTAATGTTTTAATCACAGACTGTACCAGAAACCTTTTCTAGTTAGTACACCGAGTGCCCAAGCTGCAGCACGGCACCGCGGTACACTAGACAGTAACGATAAACCAATAGTCTGCACAGCAGGCATTTGTATGAAATTATAGGAATTAACTGGATACAGTACTGATAATTTTAAACACCACTGTTAATAGAAGCAATAGATGTGTAACTTTCTAGTTTGGACACTATTTTAATGAGTACAATTAAAAGTTAATTTTTATGGGGGATTTCTAGTCAGGGTTAATCCTGAGGGGATTTATTCCCCAAGTAGGTTTTGTGGAACTTAAATTGGCCCAGAAACCCCTAGGGGATTTATTTTGTGGCACCAGTCCATTTTGTCCCAGCGGCCCTGAGAAAGGACATACTGGAAGGGAAGGACATCAATTTGGCGGCCCTGTTGCTATCTGCCTTCGACGTTGAGGACACTAGAACGGTAGCGTGCGCTGACTTATCTGTTGTCCTTAAAAGTAAGGACACCAGGCTGAAACGGAAGCTAAATATCCACGAGTTTGTGATTGCCTTCAGCAAATACAGGGAGGTGATATGCTCAGCCAGGCCGGAGCGCAGAGAGGAGCTCGACCTGTATTTGCTGAGGGTTACTGAATACGCATACAAATACGGTGGTACCCATTTCTACGATTATCATAGAAGTTTCTCAGCCATGGCAGAGGCGGCCTTCAGCCAAGATGGGTACCTCACGGACTGGAGCATCGAAGATTTACAGATGTTCTGCAGCCACTTCGCAAATCTCAAATTCCCCGCATGTGCCGCCTGTCAATCAATCACGCATACTACGGCGTGGTGTGTAGGGCTGGCTCAACAGGCCGAGCAGGGCGCCACCAGACCGTCCACTTCCACGGACAGTTTCAGCAGGTCCACACCTTCCGTGGATAAGTTGGGCCGTCCAGTACACTATCTCGGAGGCTCACAAATTTGTAACAACTATAACATGTCTTCGTGCAATTTCAGCAATTGCAGGTTATTACACGTCTGCTTCTACTGCTTCAGGGCACATCCGGGCTCTGCATGTAGGCAGAAAGGGCCAGCATGACTAGGCGGGGTACGTACCCCAGTCCTGGCCGCTCTGCTCGCGGATCACCCGGACCCAGATTGGGTCCAATGGTTGATCAATAGTTTTGATAGAGGCTTCCACGCCGGCATGGTCACACTGCCGCAGGCCACATTTGAATGCGACAATCTGCTGTCTGCCGTAAATGATCCCGCTGTTGTCACTGAATTAATAAATGCTGAGCTAATGAAAGGTTATATGATGGGCCCCTTGTTAGTTTCTCCATTCAGGTCTTGGAGGGTCAGTCCGGTAGGGGTGGTAACAGGCAAGTTCAATGGGAAAAAGAGACTGATATTTGACTTGTCGGCTCCTCATGGGTCACTTGTCCCCAGTATCAACTCTCTCATTCCATCCGAGGAGTTTAGCATGCATTATTCTTCCATAGACCAGGCTATTCAGGTCATCTTGGCGCTCGGCCCAGGGACTTGGATGGCGAAGGCGGATATCACTGATGCCTTCAAGTTGCTGCCATTGCACAGGGACCAGTGGCAATGGTTTGGGCTCAAATGGCAGGGGGCATATTATTTTGCTTCCAAGTTGACTTTCGGATGCAAGAGCAGCCCGTGGCTGTTTGACCAACTGGCCCAGGCATTGCACTGGCTGCTGGTTAATGTCTCTGGATGCAGCTAGGTCATCCATTACTTGGATGACTTTCTTCTGCTCAGTCGCCCGAGGGAAGAGCCGGACCAGTTGGTCAGATTGCTGAAACTGTTCACTGATATTGGGGTGCCAGTGTCTCCCAAGAAAATGGTCGGTCCAACTAAGTGTCTCACCTTTCTGGGAGTAATCCTAGATTCAGTCGCAATGCAAGTCAGCTTGCCCACTGACAAACTCAACCGTATCAGAGACACTATCCACAAGTACACGGTCTCCCAGGTCACAACCAAGGGCGAGTTGCAGAGCTTGCTGGGAATGCTGGCATTTGCTATGCGAGCAATTCCGCAGGGCAGAGCGTTCGTATCCAGAATATTGTCTTTGCTGCATGGTGTCCCGCATCAACACAGTAGGGTTTGGTTAGATTGCCAAGCCCTGGCTGACCTGAACATGTGGGATAGGTTCATGGCACAATGGAATGGGACGGCTATGTTTGTCCCGCCAGCCTCCGAGTTGTCCCCCAAGATCTGCACCGATGCATCATCTTCCACCGGTTATGGTGCAGTGTGGGGCGGCAGGTGGATGGCGGGCCAATGGTCCAAGCAGGTATTGGCTCTGGCAGGCTTCAGCAGCACTTCGGCACTTTTTGAGGTTTTCCCCATTGTAGCAGCTGCAGTGACATGGGGCGACAAGTGGTCAGGGCAGACGGTGGAGTTTCAGTGTGACAATCAGGCGACAGTGGCCATAGTCAACAAGGGCAGTTCCAGGCATGCTACTGTCATGTCATTCATGCGCAGGCTAGTCTGGGTGTCCTTACAACACAACTTCAATTTTGTAGCCAGACACATACCGGGGGTAGACAACACGGCCGCAGAAGCTCTGTCCAAAGCTAATTTCCGTCTCTTTTCACATGTGGCTCCGCAAGCAGAACCAGTAGGAACACAACCCCCTTGCCTGGCACAATTAATCTTGGACTGAATTATTACACACAGGTGGCCCGGGAGTTAATGTCGGACGCCTTAGCCCCCAATACCAGAAAGGCCTATCATGCAGCACACGACACCTTCAGGTCATATCTGTCGCAACATAGCATCCCCTTTTCTTACGACACCACTATCATTCTATCTTTCATCGGTTTCTGCCACTCTTCTCTGCACCTGTCTCATAGCACTATTAAATCTTACCTTTCGGGCATTCAGCATTTCATTTCTTTATCCCACCCAGACAGGCTATCTATCCTATCATCTCAGGCTGTCAAGGCTGCGCTCAGAGGGGTGGTGGCTCGTAGCACCACAGCGCCACCTCTCAGGAAACCGGTCAGCGGCGAGCTGTTCCGAGCCATGTCTGACGCATTAGCCAATAACCCGTTTGGCTTCGAGCGCAGTCTGATAATCAAATCTGCCATTTATCTAGCCTTTTATGGCTTCTTCCGGCCGGGTGAATTTTCATGTGTCAGGCGGGGAGCGACACATCCACAGAAGGCTCATTTAAGGTGGCAGGGTTCTTGGTTCGAAGTTTCACTGTCTGTCACAAAAACTTGCAGGTGGGGGCCGGTGGTTAAGTATTTTCCTTCAGGCAACAACTGGTGCCCGGTGGCGGTGTTGGCACAACTGGTTGAGTTCCTCCATGATAAGCCTCCGGAGTCGCCACTGTTGCCTTTCGGTGGGGGTGCTCTTACCACTTCTCTTTTCACATCGCATGTCCGCACGCTGCTTGGCAATTTAGGACACAACCCCAGAGAGTTCTCAGGTCACTCATTCCGCATAGGAGCAGCATCGGCGGCCTCCAGGCACAAGGTGCCTGTACATGTCATCCAGAAGTTGGGGAGGTGGCGTTCTGATGCATATACCACTTATGTCCCAGATCCCTCAAGGGAAATGGCAGAGGCATTTCAATTTTTGGCATTATAAATAAATGATACTTAATTACCCTAACTGGTGGTGTATTTTTGCCCTCTATAGGCGGACCCTCGACGCGGTTTTCAGGCACACCTCAACCGCTGTTCTATGTTATAAGTAGAGTTTTGTGTTAGGTCTTGGTAAATCTAGTTTCTTGCAGGTGGCCTTGGCAGGAGATAACAGGTAAGCCCATGCACGGTGCAAAGTCCTGACTACAAGTGGGAAGCCTATCAGGCTGAATTTGTGGGAGGGGCTTTGGCTATTTAACATCCATCGGCCCCTCCCTCTGGGCGTATGCTGGGTTGGCGAAACCCACCCTCCTCACCCTTTTCTTCATCACCATACATAAGGGAATGCCCTCTATAGGCGGACCCTCGACGCGGTTTTCAGGCACACCTCAACCGCTGTTCTATGTTATAAGTAGAGTTTTGTGTTAGGTCTTGGTAAATCTAGTTTCTTGCAGGTGGCCTTGGCAGGAGATAACAGGTAAGCCCATGCACGGTGCAAAGTCCTGACCACAAATGCTTTAGACTGTATTTAAACCTGCTCCAGCATGGTCTGACATTTCAGCATACTTTCAGCCGATGTGACTTGTCGCTGAAAAGTCGCTTTTGATAAATTCAGCACCAATGCATTTTTCCGTCTAAAATAGACTAGAAGGATGTTCTAAAAATCCTCTAAAGCAAAAGTCGCTAAAAAGTTGCACATATTTAGACTGCGACTTTCTGTGCGACAAATTTAGACAGGAAAAAACTCTCTAGATCCGTTGATAAATCTCCCCCTATATGTTTATTCGTTTTATTCAGATCTTTGTAGTTCTGTTCATGACCGTTTATCTATAGTGTCCTCTGTTCACAACCACTGAGTCCTCTGTTCATGTCCACTGTTCTCTGTACTAACTCTCTGATCTGTGTCCTCTAAACTTTATATTATAGAGTTCTATGTTCCTGTTATGTTTCTGGTTTGTGACCAACTATTTATTAGCATGTGTTTTTATAAGGCCCCTGCACTTTAGTTCAGGATGGGAACCGACGCCCAGTTGTCAATCCACTGATTAGAGTGGATGGGCAAGTAGACAGGGAGAGCTGTTTTAGGGTCAGTTTCGGGCTCACTCTCCCTGTCCCCTGGTCGGTCCCTGACAGTCATATCCTTCTGTCTCTACTGCGCAGGCCAAGAAGGCTAAACAGGAGGCTGAAGTGTCTGCCATCATGGAAGAATTAAGGGCGCAGAGGAGAAGAGAGTATGGTCCCCAAGACATGCCTTATGAAGTCCGCAAGTCCAGCAGCAGGACACTAAGAGCCTTGAAGCCTTGTACATCAGAAGGCTAGTACAACCCCAAGAGGGAGAGCCACCCCTAGAGTGGCGGAGAGCCACAGTCATCAAATTCCACAGGGTGGAGAGGTATGGCACATTAATGGACTGCCACAATGGTGGTACTATTCTAGTCAACAAAAGAGCAGTGAAGAGAGACTACCTCCCTCCACCTCTACACTCCCTAGAGAGTGGGGAGATTGTAGAATGCACACCTGTACAGAGCTTGTGAGGAGAATGGGCAGCAGCCGTCACCAATCCAATAATCCTACGCATATCCCCTTTGCCAATTTCCCCTCTGAAGATTGGGACTCAGATTCATTTGGTCTCCTGCCACCAAGCATCAAGGGGAAAGTCGTCCAAGAAGAATGGTATCCTTAGTCACCTGTTATGGACCCCAGATATATGCGTCGAGGGTCTTCTTCAGATGTGCCCAGGCCTACTCCTGCTGTCGAGGAGGATGGGCCTAACTAATGGGCACCAACCAAAGTGCCTCAGTCTACTCCTGCTGAGGAGGAGGTTTGGTCGGCCCAACAAGCACCTATATGTGATCCCCCAGTGGCGCAAGCTGCTGCTGTTCAAGTGGTGGTCACCATGAGCACAACCATAATTGAATCTAGTTTGTCCCATGTGTCGTGGGATACTCATGTCAGCCCTTATGGAGGGGGCACAGTCTTGTGGTCCTAGGTACATGTCCCAGCCTAGAAAGCAAGGTGACCGTCGTGGTTGGGATGGAAAGTTGCCAGGCCACAGTATTTGAAGATTAAAAGATGTTTACCACTATTGGGTTGTGAGACTAACTGTGTTTAGAAAACATTGTTGTTGTTTATAGATTCCTGTAATGTTCAAGAAGTTCCTGACAAACTTGTCAAGAAGTTTACTTGTAACCAAATGCGTAAGTGTTCCTGCCCGGCTTTCAGCCATGACCCTTTACTGAGAACTCCAAAATGTACCTGAGCTGTAGAGCGCTACCATGAAAATCTGTATAAATAAATTTATATATTTTGCCCAAAATTCTAGCTCGAGTAAATACTGATATTGGTTTGATGTAATTAAAATGTGCATAATGTGTTTGTATAGAAATGGCAAAAGTGTACAGTGTATTTGTTCATGGCAATATATGGGGGAGGAATCCTGATCCAGTCAGGAAATGCATAGCTATCACCTCACCACCATGACAACTACCAGCAAGGTACAAAGATTTACTCACATTAAAATCTGACCACACCTTGTCCAGTCATATGGTAAAAGTAGTCCACATACCTGTAAATATATCAGTTTGGACTGTAACATTATTTGTAGTCCCAGTCCACAAGTTTCAAATGTATGTATATATGTCTAACATTTCTTCCTGTCCAAGTGTCTAGGATACTGGCTAGAAGGTATTCCTGATAGCTATACAAAACACGTTCATTGACAGAGGTAACGAAATGTCAAAGTAACACTAATGTCTAGAGCAGTGATTCCCAACCGCGGTGCCACGGCACACGTGTGTGCCATTCGCCACTGGTCGTGGTGCCGCGGGATTTTGCTGTAATTTATTTTTTTTGTATTGATTTTTTTTTAAATATCCCGGCTCGGCCTGCGCGCTTATGACTGGCGGCGCAGGGGGGAAGGGAAGCCTGCGTGCGCACTGCGCACACAGCGTCCCCCTCCCCCTCCCCACTGCGTCCCCTGCATCCCCCTTCCCACTGCGTCCCCCTCCCCCTTCCCACTTGCGTCCCCTGCGTCCCCCTCCCCCTTCTACCTTGCGACACAGTGAGCCGAAAATGGGTCCCTGGGGCGGAACGATCTTCACCTGCGCCGGACTCCCGTGCCTGCCGTGGACCTGCAAGATGCGCGGACCGGCTTACTTAAGGTACTGTACCCTTTCCACCCCTCTGTTACCCCTTCTCAACCCTGTCCAACCCCCCCATCACCCGGGTCCACCGTATACCCCCCCTGTCACCCATGCCCCCCCCCCTCTGTCACCCATGTTCACCCCCCCTGTCACCCATGTCCACCACCCCCCTCTGTCACCCATGTCCACCCCCCCTGTCACCCATGTCCAACCCCCCCCTGTCATCCATGTCCACCCCCCCTGTCACCCATGTCCACCCCCCCCTGTCACCCATATCCACCCCCCCCTGTCACCCATGTCCACCCCCCACTGTCACCCATATCCACCCCCCCCTGTCACCCATGTCCACCCCCCCTGTCACCCATGTCCACCCCCCCCTGTCACCCATGTCCACCCCCCCTGTCACCCATGTCCACCCCCCTGTCACCCATGTCCCCCCCTGTCACCCATGTCCACCCCCCGTCACCCTTGTCCACCCCCCCTGTCACCCAGTCTGCCCCCCATCATCCAGTCTGCGCCCCCCCCCTGTCACCCAGTCTGTCCCCCCTGTCACCCAGTCCACCCCCTCGTCACCCAGTCCGCCCCCCCGTCACCCAGTCCGCCCCCCCCTGTCACCCAGCACCCAGTCCGCCCCCCCGTCACCCAGTCCGCCCCCCTTGTCACCCATGTCCACCCTCCTGTCACCCCTGTCCACCCTCCTGTCATCCCTTTCACTCCTGTGCACCCTCCTGTCACCCATGTTCACCCCCCCCGTCATCCATATCCAGCCCCCCCCCTGTCCACCCTCCTGTCACCCCTGTTCACACCCATGTTCACCCTCCTGTCATCCCTTTCACTCCCGTTCACCCCCTCCTGTCACCCATGTTCACCCTCCTGTCATCCCTGTCACCCATGTTCACCCCCTCCTGTCACCCATGTTCACCCCCTCCTGTCACCCATGTTCACCCTCCTGTCATCCCTTTCACTCCCATCCACCCTCCTGTCACCCCTGTCACCCATGTTCACCCTCATCCACCCTCCTGTCACCCATGTTTACCCTCCTGTCACCCATGTTCACCCTCCTGTCATCCCTTTCACTCCCATCCACCCTCCTGTCACCCCTGTCACCCATGTTCACCCTCATCCACCCTCCTGTTACCCATGTTCACCCTCCTGTCACCCATGTTCACCCTCCTGTCATCCCTTTCACTCCCATCCACCCTCCTGTCACCCCTGTCACCCATGTTCACCCTCATCCACCCTCCTGTCACCCATGTTCACCACCCTCCTGTCACCCCTGTTCACACCAATGTTCACCCCCTCCTGTCACCCATGTTCACCTCCTGTCATCCCTTTCACTCCCATCCACCCTCCTTTCACCCATGTCACCCATGTTCGCCATTATCAACCCTCCTGTCACCCCTGTCCACCCTCCTGTCACCCCTGTCCACCCTGCTGTCATCCCTTTCACTCCCGTTCACCCCCCATCACCCATGTCCATCCCCGTCCACCCTCCTGTCATCCCCGTCCACCCTTCTGTCATCCATCTGTCACCCATGTTCACCCTCCTGTCGACCCATGTCCACTCCTCTGCACCCCTGTCCACTCCTCTACACCTCTCTGTCCACTTCTCTGCACCCCTGTCCACTCCTCTACACCTCTCTGTCCACTCTTCTACACCCCTGTCACCCATGTACGCTCCTCTACACCCCTCTGTCCGCTCCTCTACACCCCTCTGTCCGCTCCTCTGCACCCCTCTGTCCGCTCCTCTACACCCCTCTGTCCGCTCCTCTACACCCCTCTGTCCGCTCCTCTACACCCCTCTGTCCCCTCCTCTACACCCCTCTGTCCGCTCCTCTACACCCCTCTGTCCGCTCCTCTACACCCCTCTGTCCGCTCCTCTACACCCCTCTGTCCGCTCCTCTACACCCCTCTGTCCGCTCCTCTACACCCCTGTCACCCATGTATGCTCCTCTACACCCCTCTGTCCACTCCTCTACACCCCTGTCACCCATGCTCCTCTACACCCCTCTGTCCACTCCTCTACACCCCTGTCACCCATGTATGCTCCTCTACACCCCTCTGTACGCTTCTCTACACTCCTCTACACCCCCTCTAAACCACTTTGTCACCCATGTCCACCCCTCTACATCCCTCTGTCACCCATGTACACTCTTCTACACCCCTCTGTCACCCATTTAAAAAAAAGTTTGGCGCCTAATAGATTTGTTTTGCAGGTTTAACGGTGAAGAATTGTGTGTGGAAGAAATCGTGATGATGGCCCGGACCAAATGGAGAAGAGAAGGCAACATTGCAAATTAGAGAAGACGTCATTGGAGAGTTGCTGTATAAGGCAGCACTTTAAACTACATACCCACTGATAAATAGATATAGTGAATTGCATTTTTTACCATTTCCCCCCTTTTATTTTTTTATTTTTTTTTGCTCGTCAACCTCTGTAGCGGTGCCCCGCCGAATTTTTTTTTTCTTCGAGGTGTGCCCCGACCCGAAAAAGGTTGGGAAACACTGGTCTAGAGTGATATGTATAGAGTTCTGGGGGGAAGTGTGTAAAACCAAGGGACCGCAGTATTGGGTAAATAGCCTCTGGCTGCCCAATCCGAAAAGTCTCATATCATTGTTATGCATATTGTTGTTGGAGAGTGTAAAGAAAACAATTACAAGGTCATGATTCCCCGTAATATGACCTTATGACCAATATGTTTAAGAGGATGTATAGACATTCACCATGCCACATGGACTCATTTCTGTTTGTCATTAGACCTGGAAAGGACATTGTGTTAAAAAAAAATCCTCAGGAACTGTCATTGGCCCTAGTGGTCACTTTGGTCCACCGTCCTCCAGGACTGAACATCAAGGGTGACTGTAATTAAGAGGGGAGTTTGTGGTAGCCCAATACGGGATGGTGTTGTCCTGCACCTTTCCTGCCCTGTCAGGCAGTGTCCCTCAGTGTCCAGGACACTGCCTGACAGGGCAGGAAAGGACGGCAGTGAGGAAGCATTAGAAAGACTCATTGACATAGAGAGTAAAACTAGATGGCATACACCCCCCGTGTTCTAATTGAATTAAGTAATGTAATAGACAGACCCCTATTTTTAATATTCAGGGACTCTATAGTAACATGGACTGTCCCCCAGGGCTGGCGCATGGCAAATGTGGTGCCAAAATTTAAAAAGGGGACAAAAGGTGACCCCAGAATTATAGGCCTGTTAGTTTAACCTCTGTTGTATGTAAATTGTTTGAGGGTTTTCTACGAGATGCTATTTTGGAGTATACTGATAAATATAAATGTATGACTCCATATCAGCATGGATTTATGAGGGATCGGTCCTGTCAAACTAACCTGATCAGCTTCTATGAGGAGGTGAGCTCCAGACTGGACCAAGGGGAATTGCTGGATGTCGCATACCTGGATTTTTCCAAGGCATTTGATATGGTGCCATATGAAAGGTTGGTACATAAAATGAGAAGGATTGGGCTGGGGGAGAATGGGTGTAAGTGGGTAAGTAACTGGCTCAGAGATAGGAAACAGAGGGTGGTTATTAATGGTACTTATTCTGATGGGGTGACTGTTACTAGTGGGGTAACACAGGGGTCAGTCTTGGGTCCTGTTCTATTTAACCCCTTAAGAACTGAGCCCTTTTTCACCTTAAGGACGCAGCCCTTTTTTGCAATTCTGACCATTATCACTTTATGCATTAATAACTTTGGGATGCTTTTACTGATTACTCTGATTCCGAGATTGCTTTTCGTGACATATTCTACTTTAACACAGTGGTAAATTTTCGTCGTTACTTGCATCCTTTCATGGTGCAAAACCCAAAATGTCATAAAAATTTAGAACATTTTGCATTTTTCTAAATTTGAAACTCTCTGCTTGTAAGGAAAATGGATATTCCAAATAAATTATATATTGATTCACAAATACAATATGTCTACTTTATATTTGCATCATCAAGTTGACATGTTTTTACTTTTGGAAGACATCAAAGGGCTTCAAAGTTCAGCAGCAATTTTAAAATTTTTCACAAAATTTTTAAAATCTGAATTTTTTCAGGGACCAGTTCAGTTTTGAAGTGGATTTGAGGGGTCTTCATATTAGAAATACCCCATAAATGACCCCATTATAAAAAGTGCACCCCCAAAGTATTCAAAATGACATTCAGAAAGTGTGGTAACCCTTTAGGTGTTTCATAGAAATAGCAACAAAATTAAGGAGAAAATTCTAAATCTTCATTTTTTACACTCTCATGTTCTTGTAGACCCAGTTTTTGAAAATTTACAAGGAGTAAAAGGATGAAAAGCCCCCAAAATTTGCAGTAAGGAAATACCTCATAGGTGAATGTCGAGTGCTCTGTGGGTGCACTACAAGGCTCAGAAGGTAACGAGCGACAATGGGATTTTGTAGAGTAAGTTTTTCTGAAATGGTTTTTGGGGGGCATGTCCCATTTAGGAAGCCCCTATGGTGCCAGAACAGCAAAAATGTAACAAGGGGTCCAGTGAGCCTTAACACCCCACAGGTGTTTGACGACTTTTCATTAAAGTCGGATGTGTAAATGAATTTTAGTTTTTTCACTAAAATGCTGGTTTTGCCCCAAATTTTACATTTTTGCAATGGGTTATAACAGAAAATGTAACCCAAAAATTGTAACCCCATCTCCTCTGAGTATGGAAATACCCCATGTGTGGACGTCAAGTGCACTGTTGGTGCACTACAATGCTCAGAAGAGAAGAAGTCACATCTTTCTTTTGGAAAGCAAATTTTGCTGAAATGATTTTTGGGGGGCATGTCGCATTTAGGAAGCCCCTATGGTGCCAGAACAGTGGAAAGAAACACATAGCATACTATTTTGGAAACTACACCCCTTAAGGAACGTAACAAGGGGTACAATGAGCCTTAACACCCCACAGGTGTTTGACAAATTTCCGCTAAAGTTGGACAGGAAAATTAAAGTATTGATTTTTTTCACTAAAATACTGATGTTACCCATAATTTTTCATTTTCACAAGGGGTAATTGGAGAAAAAGCCTCCCAAAATGTGTAACCCCATTTCTTCTGAAAATGGAAATACCCCATATGTGGATTTAAAGTGCTCTTTGGGCAAACTACAATGCTCAGAAGAGAAGGAGCGACATTGGGCGTTTGGTGAAAGAATATGATTGGAAGAGAAGCCGGGGGCCATGTGCATTTACAAAGCCCCCGTGGTGCCTGAACAGTGGACCGGGGGGTCCACTGTTCAGGCACCACGGGGGCTTTGTAAACGTAACCCCGTTTTCAGGCACCACGGGGGCTTTGTAAACGTGTAAATGTGACCCCATTTTGGAAACTACACCCCTCACAGAATGTAATAAGGGGTGCAG
The DNA here is from genome assembly GCF_029499605.1 of Hyla sarda. Lineage (NCBI taxonomy): Eukaryota > Metazoa > Chordata > Amphibia > Anura > Hylidae > Hyla > Hyla sarda. The sequence goes on from NC_079192.1 coordinate 341,919,666, forward strand.
TGAACATTTACACCCCACTGGCGTTTGACAGATCTTTGGAACAGTGGGCTGTGCAAATGAAAAATAAATGTTTTCATTTTCACGGACCACTGTTCCAAAAATCTGTCAGACACCTGTGGCGTGTAAATGCTCACTGCACCCCTTATTATATTATATGAGGGGTGTAGTTTCCAAAATGGGGTCACATGTTGGGGGGTCCATTGTTCTGGCACTATGGGGGCTTTGTAAACACACAAGGCCTTCAATTTCGGACACATTCTCTCTCCAAAATCCCAATGGCATTCCTTCTCTTCTGAGTATTGTAGTATGCCTTTTTTCCTATTCTCCCTTGTGAAAATGAAAAATGTAGGGTAACATCAGCATTTTAGTGAAATTATTTTTTTTTTTTTTCATTTTCACATCCAAATTTAATGAAAATTTGTCAAACACCTGTGGGGTGTTAAGGCTCCCTATACCCCTTGTTACATTCCGTGAGGGGTGTAGTTCCCAAAATGGGGTCACATGTGGGTATTTATTGTTTTGCGTTTATGTCAGAACCCCTGTAAAATTAGCCACCCCTGTGCAAATCACCAATTTAGACCTCAAATTTACATTGTGCACTCTCACTCCTGAGCCTTGTTGTGCGTCCGCAGAACATTTTACGCCCACATATGGGGTATTTCCGTATTCAGGAGAAATTGCATAAAAAATTTTGGGGGTCTTTTTTTTCCTTTTACCGCTTGTGAAAATTAGAAGTATGGGGCAACACCAGCATGTTAGTGTAAACATTTATTATTTTTTACACTAACATGCTGGTGTAGACCCCAACTTTACCTTTTCATAATGGGTAAAAGGAGAAAAAGCCCCCCAAAATTTGTAATACAATTTCTCCTGAGTTCAGAGATTCAGAGATATGTGGCCCTAAACTGTTTCCTTGAAATACGATAGGGCTCCGAAGTGAGAGAGCGCCATGTGCATTTGAGGCCTAGATTGGGGATTTGGCCACAAAAATACCCCACGGCAGTGTTTCCCAAACAGGGTGTCCCCAGCTGTTGCAAAACTCCCAGCATGCCTGGACAGTCAGTGGCTGTCTGGCAATACTGGGAGTTGTTGTTTTTCAACAGCTGGAGGCTCTGTTTTGGAATCACTGCCGTACAAGGCTTTTTCTTTTTTTTATTGGGGGGGGGGGGGGGGATTGTGTAGGGGTATATGTATATGAAGTGTTTTACTTTTTATTATGTGTTAGTGTAGTGTAGTGTAGTGTTTTTAGGATACATTCATACGGTTGGGTTTACAGTGAGTTTGAGCTGGGAGTATGAGCTGTGGCGGAAAATTTGCAGCATCTCAAACTTGCAGCAGCAAACTTGCTGTAAGCCCACCCGTGTGAATGTACCCTGTACATTCACATGGGGGAGGGGGGCAAACCTCCAGCTGTTGCAAAACTACAACTCCCAGCATGCACTGACAGACCATGCATGCTGGGAGTTGTAGTTATGAAACAGCTGGAGGCACATTGGTTGCGAAACACTGAACGTTTGTTACTTAACTAAGTGTTCCACAGCCAGTGTGCCTCCAGCTGTTGCAAAACTACAACTCCCAGCATGTACAGTCTCAGTGCATGCTGGGAGTTGTATTTTTGCAACAGCTGGAGGCACACTGTTTGCAAAACACTGAGTTAGGTAACAAACTCGGTTTCACAACCAATGTGTCTCCAGCTGTTGCAAAACTGCAACAATCAGCATGCATTGACAGTCAAAGGTTATGCTGAGAGTTGTAGTTTTGCCAACAGCTGGAGGCACACTGCTACAACTCCCAGCGTGCCCTTTAGTAGTCTGTGCATGCTGGGAGTTGTAGTTATGCAACAGTGAATGCACACTTTTTCATAGAAAAATGTGCCTCCAGCTGTTGCAAAACTACAACCCCCAGCATGCACAGACTACCAAAGGGCATGCTGGGAGTTGTAGTTGGAATGCCAGCTGTTGCAAAACTAAAACTACCAGCATGTCCTTTGGCTTTGCATGCTGCGAGTTGTTGCTAAACAACAGTAGGAGGGGAACAGGACTCACCTCCGGCGTATCTTGCCACCGCTATATCTTGCTGCAGGGACTGATCCTGCTGCTCCTGTCGCCGCCACGATCCTGAGGGGACCCCCACCGGACCAGGGAAAGGTAGGAGACCCCTGCCGGTGCCGATCTCCGCTCTGATCGCCATCCCGATCAACGCCCAGCAGGTCGGTTATTCGGACCGATCAGTCACGTGATCATGAGGCTACACCCATGCCACCTCACTCCTGCTGGGTATGGGTGAATGGGGCTGTCTTGGACAGTCCCATTCACCCTTTTTTTCCGGGTCACCAGAGACCCGGTTGACCCGGAATGGCGGAAAATCGCAGGTCTGAATTGCCGTGCGATTTGCCGCGATCGCCGACATGGGGGGGGGGGTCTCAGGACCCCCCTGGGCGATATGCCGGGATGGCTGCTGATAGATATCAGCGGACATCCCATTCCGATCACCGTGTCCGGAGACGCGGTGATCCAGGAAAGCTGCGCCATAAATGTAGGGCGCTGTGCGCTAAGTACTTCTTATCAGTGCCGTACATTTATGGCGCATGTCCTTAAGGGGTTAATATATTTATTAATGACCTTTTAGAGGGGTTGAATAGTAAAGTAGCAATCTTTGCAGATGATACTACACTCTGTAAAGCGGTAAACACAATAGAGGACAGGGCACTGTTACAAATGGATCTGGATAGGTTGGAGGCTTGGGCTGGGAAGTGCCAGATGAGGTTCAACACTGATAAATGTAATGGGGAGGAAAAATCCGGGCTGGGATTATGTATTAAATGGGAGGACACTTGGGACAACTGATGTGGAAAAGGACTTGGGAGTTTTAGTTAACAGTAAATTTAGCTGTTGTGACCAGTGTTGGGCAGCTGCTGCCAAGGCAAATAAAATCATGGGATGCATCAATAGGGGCATAGATGCCCACGACAAGGAAATAATTCTACTGCTGTACAAATCACTAGTCAGACCACACATAGAATACAGTGTACAGTACTGGGCACCAGTGTACAAGAAAGATACCAGGGTAATACGAGGAATGGGAGGACTACAGTACCCAGAAAGATTATCAGAATTAGGGTTATTTAGTTTAGAAAAAAGAAGGCTTAGAGGAGACCTAATAACCATGTATAAATATATCAGGGGACAGTACAGAGATCTTTCCCATGATCTATTTATACCCAGGACTGTATCTATAACAAGGGGGCATCCTCTACGTGTAGAAGAAAGAAGGTTTCTACACCAGCACAGACGGGGGTTCTTTACTGTAAGAGCTGTGAGACTGTGGAATTCTCTCCCTGAGGAGGTGGTCATGGTGAACTCTGTAAAAAGGGGTCTGGATGCATTTTTGGAGAGTAAGAATATTGCTGGTTATGTATATTAGATTTATAGGAACAGAACGTTGATCCAGGGATTTATTCTGACTGCCATATTTGGAGTCGGGAAGGAATTTTTACCTCTAGTATGAGGGTTTTTTGCCTTCCTCTGGATCAACTCAGTAGGGACTCATTAGGGATATAGGTTGAACTTGATGGACTCTGGTCCTTTTTCAACCTTATGAACTATGTTACTATGTCCCCAGGGCCCCCGGTAGTGGTTTGCCAATTTGTATATGTTAGATTTTAAAAGATGTGTTATACCTTTAATAAAAAACGTACCATGTGATTGTTACCCATGGGGTACCAGTGACCAGCTGACCCCCAGAGTGACCTATGGGCTCTCTGCTAGTCTTCCCCATATAAGCCCTGGGTGGAGCTAGCTTCGCTCTCTTGCTTCCTGCTGAGGTCGAGTCAAGTCGTGCCTAGAGTGTGTGTCCAGAGTAGTGGAGGCCTCAAGTCAAGTGCAAGTAAGATAAAGTCATTGTCCTGTCAGTCAAAAGTCAGTCAAGTAAAGTCATCTGTCTACCCAGTGTGGCCTGCATTAAATTCTCCAGTCCAACTACAAGTCCCAGCAAACCTGCGAGGTCTCTGTGTCACTGGTCACCTCATTGGGCCCTGGCTGTACTGCATAGACTGTAACAACTGTCTATCCTCACTTTACCGCTGTCCGCAACTTGGCGTCGGTGTCTTCATTGTTCCTGTGCCTAGCCCAGGATCCAGCGGTATACCTTCAGGTGGTCAAGGATAAACCACGCCATGGTTTCATGAACACAAGGGCTTATTGCCATCTGCCCCTTGGGTTATTATATCTGCCCTGCACCTCACACCCCACCATACCACAAAGTTATCTACTTATACATGGACACTGCACAGTACCACTTCCCCTGTTCTTTATGCAGGGTATAATTTGTAGTATGTTGGTAGTCGTAATGTGCTGCACAAAATATTATCACTGTGCAATGAAAATTTACAATATATAAATCATCTGTTGTATGTAAACAACAGTCTTAGTTGTTGTAATAGAACAGGCTTAGTCTGAAGAATAATAGTAACCACACATAGATGTTATAGATATTTGAATAGAATTGATGATACCAGTTGTACAAAACATTAACAGTCATTTTGGGTGGAATTGCTTGTCTGCATTATCATAGAAAGAACTTACATTTGCCTTATGTTACAGACTATCTGCAAATAAAGTAAGTATTGCTTATACAGCTCTTTCTCAAGCCCAGAAAGTTGATTAACGTCTCAGAATGCATGCTGCGTAATGCGGTCCTTGCTTGCTGGGGGCCAGGGGAGCAATTAGAAATGGCTGCCTCTTGCATTATTCTTTAGGCTAAGACTGTTCCTTTCCCTAACGCAGCTAAAACATTATAGAATGTCAGTCGATTTATGCAGTGTGAGGAAGGTTTGCAGAATGAGCTTAGCAGCGTGTGCAGGTTATGGTATGCTGCCTCTGCGGAAAGGTGAGAGGATACAGGGCTCCTATTAATCACTGGCAGGGTTTTATTTCTTGCCTTGTTGTCTTGCCAATATTTATTGTTCTTGGTGCCCTTGTGGTCTTTACTTTGTCACAAAGACATCTATTTATTACCATCTTGTCAGGTACCGTAGATAATGCAGTCGTACAATAAACAAAAGTGATTTTTTTACACACAACAGTTTTGAAAGCACTGTCAAACATTCAGTGGTCTAAACAAACGTTTCGGGAATCCGATGGACATTTCCATAGTACGGCTTTGCATAGAATTCATTTGGCCTCATGTTTACTTCTGGAATTTGGTCATTGCTTTTTAGAAAGGATGCTCTGGAGTTAAGAGGCGCGGAGTAACTTGGAGCAAAGGGTAAAATAATGTCAGTTAATTAACATTGGGCAAGAAGGCTTCTTTACTGAAAGAGCTGTAAACTTGCTGCACACCCTACTTTAGGGGGTGGTCACAGCAGTCTTAGGGGACTGGAGGACTCCTTACCAAAATAATTAGTTCACCTGTTTATCTCATGCTATGTGCTCAAGTTAAGCCACCTTATGTTATTCAGAGATCATCTTGGACAAGATGCTATGGACAATGTTGTTGCTAAATATCTGTGACAATATTCGATACATATTAGATATGCCCTTAGATGACAGTATTATGTGCGAGTATATGAGCAAGCTCCAAGTGGCCAAGTGGCAAGGCACAAGAAACTTGCATTATTATTATAATGTACAGAAGATATTGTAGATGTTGAACTGATGTTGTACTTATTATCTGATGTAAAAGTGATGTGTTTGTTATTTCTTTACTGTCAATTTAATGGTGAGATGTTTATGCTTTTGACTGAGTTCCCTAAGTTTCTATGCAAAGTCTTACTTCATTGGTGTAACTGTTGTCCCTTTATCTGCCTATTAGTTATCATGAGAGAGGGTTTCTTTCCATGAGGTAAACTGACCTGGCAAATGGGACCACTTGCTTTGGAAGGCACTAACTTGCACTCCTTTTTGCAAGTGGAGGTGCCACCTATAAATACAGTTGCATTAACAACAGATTGTGCCAGTTTCCAAGAGGAGGTCTATGCACCACAAATGGTCACATACACACTGGTATCACAAGGACCTGTGCCTGTTATTGTACAGTACAGTGTTTCTCATGCTGGATTACTAAAATACTGAGAGAGGACTAAAGGAGAAGTGAACCCGGACAACTCATAGACAGGAGACCTAGTGTGGGTGTTATGGTGGATTAAATTTCCTATGTGGTGATGCAGAGACTCTGGGGGAGATTTAATAAAAACTGTCCAGAGGAAAAGTTGATTAGTTGCCCATATCAGTCAGAAAGCTCAGCTGATGCCACCACTTCCAGGCTCTTTCATTGTGCTGCCATATGTTCTCCTCATGCTTATGCTGCCACCTCCAAGCTCTCTAATTGTGCTGCTCTATGGTCTCCTCATGCTGATGCTGGCACCCTCAGGCTCTCTCATTGTGCCACCATACGGTCTCCTCATGCTGATGCTACCACCTCCTGGCACTGTCATTGTGCCGCCATATGGCCTCCTCATGTTGATGCTGCCACCTCCAGGCTCTCTAATTGTGCTGCTCTATGGTCTCTTCATGCTGATGCTGCCACCTCCAGGCTCTCTAATTGTGCTGCTCTATGGTGTCCTCATGCTGATGCTACCAGCTCCAGGCTCTCTCATTGTGCTGCCATGGATACTGCAAAACATAATTAAGGTGCTGGTCCCCAGTTTCAGTAATTCCTCTGCATTAGGGTCACTTTCAGAACTCCTGATGCTGCTGCCACCTCCAGGCTGTCTCATTCCGCCACTATATGGTATTCTCATGCTTCATCCACTTCCAGGTTGTGTCATTCAGCCACTATATGGCCTCCTCATGCTTCAGGTAACTCCAGGCTGTGCCATTCAGCAACTCTTTGTGCTGCCACAAACTCCAGGCAGTCATTCAGCCACTATATGGTTTTCCTCATACTGATGGCACCTCCAGGCTCTGTCATTGTGCTGCCGTGTGACATGTGAATCCTTGTTAAATTTGGTCCTTTGTACCCACACGCCGGGGCCCGGGACACTAAAACTTGGGAATTAAATCCTCAATTTCAATTCCAAAGTCTTAAATTTAAAAATCTTAAATTTCAATGGTCTCCTCATGCTTCTCCCAACTCCAGGCTGTGCCATTCAGACACTATATGGTCTCCTCATGCTTCAGCCAACTCCAGGCTGTGCCATTCAGAGACTATATGGTCTCCTCATGCTTCAGACAACTCCAGGTTGTGCCATTCAGCCACTATATGGTCTCTTTATGATTCAGCCACCTCAAGGCTGTGTCATTCAGCCAATATATGGTTTACTGATGCCTCTGGGCCTGGGCCTGGGCCTAGGCCTAAAAAATTTTATGGTAGCCCTAGCTACCATAAATCTTCAATTTAAATTTCAAAATGAATCTTTTAATCTTAGGGATTGTGAAGCCCTAGTGTCTACTCATGCTGCTGCCAACTCCAGACTGTGTTATTCAGCAACTATATGGTCTCCTCATGCTGCCAACACCTTCCTGCTGTCTGATTAAGCCACTATATGGTCTCCTCATGCTGCCAACACCTCCAAGCTGTGCCATTCATCCAATATATGGTTTACTGATGCTTCACCCAGCTCCAGTCTATGTCACTCAACAACTACATGGTTTAGTGATGCTGCTTGGCCTAGGACATTACCTATATATGTTTATGGTAGCACTAGGTGGCATACATCTTCAATGGAAATTTCAAAATTCATAATTTAACCTCTTCAGGACATAGGGCGTATGGATACGCCCTGCATCCCGAGTCCTTAAGGACCGAGGGCGTATCCATACGCCCGTGGGAATTCCGGCCCCCACCGCTAGCCGGAGCCAGATGCCTGCCGAAATCGTTCAGCAGGCATCCCGGCATATCGCCCAGGGGGGTCATTATGCCCCCAGTGACCCGGAATTACTGGCTGTTCTGGGCCGTCTCTGACGGCCCCGAACAGCCAGAGCCCGCAGGGGTGAGGTGGCACTGGTGCCACCTCACGATCGCCCTGATTCGTCGGCCGGATAACCGGCCGACCAATCAGGGCGCCTGCTGCGGGTGTCACTCCCGCACCCGCTCCGCCCCTCTTCCGGAGGACGTGAGCGGGTGCGGGACGTGCACCCCGGGTGCTGGGGACCCCGATCCCCGGCGTCAATGTTGGGATCGGGGCCCCAGGAGCAGCGGCGGCGGCGGTGACGACGAGGGACTGACTCTCCGGCGTGGATCGTTGGAGGTGAGTGACAGCCTCCTGCTGTTGCTTAGCAACAGCTCCCAGCATGCAAAAAGGGCATGCTGGGAGCTGTAGTTATGCAACAGCAGGAGGCAGACCACCACAACTCCCAGCATTCCCTTATGGGCATGCTGGGACTTATGGTTTTGCAACAGCTGGAGGCACATTTTTTCTATGGAAAAGTGTACCTTCAGCTGTTGTATAACTACAACTCCCAGCTTGCACAAACAGCTAAAGTGCATGCTGGGAGTTGTAGTGGTGCATCTGCTGGTTGCATAACTACAACTCCCAGCATGCCCGTTGGCTGTCGGTGACTGCTGAGAGTTGTAGTTTTGCAACAGCTGAAGGCACACTGGTTGTGAAACTCAGAGTTTTTTTTTACCTAACTCAGTGTTTCACGACCGGTGTGCCTCCAGCTGTTGCAAACTACAACTCTCAGCAGTCACCGTACACCATGCACCGTACATGCTGGGAGTTGTAGTTTTGCAACAGCTGGAGGCACACTGGTTGTGAAACACTGAGTTAGGTCACAAACTCAGTGATACATAACCAGTGTGCCTACAGTTGTTGCAAAACTACAACTCTCAGCAGTCACCGACAGCAAACGGGAATGCTGGGAGTTGTAGTTATGCAACAGCTGGATGTCCCCCCCAATGTGAACGTACAGGGTACACTCACATGGGCGGAGGATTACAGTAAGTATCTGGCTGCAAGTTTGAGCTGCCGCAAACTTTCTGCTGCAGCTCAAACTGCCAGCGAGAAACTACTGTGAACCCCCGCCCGTGCGACTGTACCCTAAAAACACTACACTACACTAACACAAAAAATTAAATAAAAAGTAAAAAACACTACGTATACACATACCCCTACACAGCCTCCCTCCCCTCCCCAATAAAAATGAAAAACGTCTGGTACGCCACTGTTTCCAGAACGGAGCCTCCCGCTGTTGCAAAACAACTCCCAGTATTGTCGAACAGCCGTTGACTGTCCAGGCATGCTGGGAGTTTTGCAACAGCTGGAGGCACCCTGTTTGGGAATCACTGACGTAGAATACCCCTATGTCCACCCCTATGCAAGTCCCTAATTTAGGCCTCAAATGCGCATGGCGCTCTCACTTTGGAGCCCTGTCGTATTTCAAGGCAACAGTTTAGGGCCACATATGGGGTATCGCCGTACTCGGGAGAAATTGTGTTACAAATTTTGGGGGGTATTTTCTGCTTTTACCCTTTTTAAAAATGTAAAATTTTTGGGAAAACAAGCATTTTAGGTAAAAAAAATTTTTTTTTTTTACATATGCAAAAGTCGTGAAACACCTGTGGGGTATAAAGGTTCACTTAACCCCTTGTTACGTTCCCCGAGGGGTCTAGTTTCCAAAATGATATGCCATGTGGGGATTTTTTACTGTCCTGGCACCATAGGGGCTTCCTAAATGCGGCATGCCCCCAGAGCAAGATTTGCTTTCAAAAAGACAACTGTGACTCCTTCTCTTCCGAGACCTGTAGTCCGCCAGCAGAGCACTTTTCACCCCCATATGGGGTGTTTTCTGAATCGGGAGAAATTGGGCTTCAAATTTTTAGGGGTATTTTCTGCTTCTACCCTTTTTAAAAAAAAATTGGGAAAACAAGCATTTTAGGTAATTTTTTTTTTTTTTTTTACATTTGCAAAAGTCGTGAAACACCTGTGGGGTATTAAGGTTCACTTTATCCCATGTTACATTCCCCGAGGGGTCTAGTTTCCAAAATGGTATGCCATGTGTTTTTTTTTGCTGTTCTGGCACCATAAGGGCTTCCTAAAGGTGACATGCCCCCCAAAAACCATTTCAGAAAAACGTACTCTCCAAAATCCCCTTGTCGCTCCTTCCCTTCTGAGCCCTCTACTGCGCCCACCGAACACTTTACATAGACATATGAGGTATGTGCTTACTCGAGAGAAATTGGGCTACAAATGCAAGTAAAAATTTTGTCCTTTTACACCTTGTAAAAATTCAAAAATTGGGTCTACAAGAACATGCGAGTGTAAAAAATGAAGATTGTGAATTTTCTCCTTCACTTTGCTGCTATTCGTGTGAAACACCTAAAGGGTTAAAACGCTGATTGAATGTCATTTTGAATACTTTGGGGGGTGTAGTTTTTATAATGGGGTCATTTATGGGGTATTTCTAATATGAAGACCCTTCAAATCCACTTCAAACCTGAACTGGTCCCTGAAAAATACTGAGTTTGAAAATTTTGTGAAAAATCGGAAAATTGCTGCTGACCGTTGAAGCCCTCTGGTGTCTTCCAAAAGTAAAAACTCATCAATTTTATGATGCAAATATAAAGTAGACATATTGTATATGTGAACCAAAAAAAATGTATTCGTAATATCCATTTTCCTTACAAGCAGCGAGCTTCAAAGTTAGAAAAATGCAAAATTTTCAAATTTTTCATCAAATTTACGGATTTTTCACCAAGAAAGGATGCAAGTATCGACAAAAATTTACCACTATGTTAAATTAGAATATGTCACGAAAAAACAATCTCGGAATCAGAATGATAACTAAAAGCATCCCAGAGTTATTAATGTTTAAAGTGACAGTGGTCAGATGTGCAAAAAACGCTCCGGTCCTTAAGGCCAAAATGGGCTCCGTCCTGAAGGGGTTAATCTTAGGCGTTGTGAAGCCCTCCTGTGTACTCATGCTGCTGCCAGCTCTAGTCTGTGTCATTCAGCAACTAAATGCTTTAGTGATGCTGCTTGGCCTACGACATTACCTATATATGTTTATGGTAGCAATAGGTACTATACATCTTCAATGGAAATTTCAAAATTCATCTTTTATTCTTAGAGATCGTGAGGCCCTATTGTCTCCTCATCTGCCGCCAACTCCAGGCTGTGTCATACAGCCACTATATGGTTTACTGATGCTGATGGGCCTGGGAGATTACCTTAAATTCCAATTCCAGGCTGTGTCATTCTGCCAGATTATGGTCTCCTCATGCTGCCAACACCTCCACACTGTGCAATTCAGATACTATATGGTCTCTCCTCATGCTTCAGCCACCTCCAGGCTGTAAAATTCAGCCACTGTATGGTCTCCTCATGCTTCAGCCACCTACAGGCTGTGCCACTCAGCCACTAAAGGGTCTCCTCATGATTCAGCCCCCTCCAGGCGGTGTTATTCAGCCAATATATGGTTTACTGATGCTGCTGGGCCTAAACATTTTTTATGGTAGCACTAGCCACCATAAATCTTTAGTTTAAATTTCAAAATTCATCTTTTAATCTTAGGGATTGTGAAGCCCTAGTGTCTACTTATACTGCTGCCAGCTCCAGGCTGTGTCATTCAACAACTCTATGGTCTTCTCATACTGATGCCACCTCCAGGCTCTGTCGTTGTGCTGCCATGTGACATGTGACTCCTTGTTAGACTTGGTCCTTTGTATCCACATGTTGGGGCCCGGGATACTAAAAGTTGGGAGTTTCCATTTTCATTTCAAAATCCTCAATTCAAAGTCTTAAATTTCTATTTAAAAATCTTAAACTTCAATGGTCTCATTATGCTTCAGTCAACTCCGGGCTGTGTCATTCAGCTACTATATGGTCTCCTCATGCTTCAGCCTCCTCCAGGCTGTGTGATCCAGCCAATATATCATGCTGCTGGGCCTGGGGCTAAAGATTTCTATGGTAGCATTAGCTAGCATAAATCTTCAATTTAAATTTCAAAATTCATTTTTTAATCTTAGGGATTGTGAAGCCCTAGTGTCTACTCATGCTGCTGCCAGCTCCAGGCTGTGTCATTAAGCAACTATATGGTCTCCTCATGTTGCCAACACCTCCATTGCAACACTCATGTTTTCAGAAGACAGAAACACTGGTTGATGTGTATCCGCTGGACCTGTGGGGCAGGTGACTTGGACCGTACCAGGGAGCGGAGTCTAAGGTGCCACTGGTTTTCACCCGAGTCCGCCGCAAAGCAGGATGGACTAGATGCGGCAGGCGGCACCCAGGTCGCTACCCCTGGCACAGCTTGACCACACAGGCAGCTGAGGAGATGCGAGGCACAGGAGGGATAAGGCAGCTCATAGTCAAGGTAGCAGAAGGTCAGGGCAGGTGGCACATTAGCGTAGTCAGGACATAGCAGGAGGTCAGTAGGCAGGCGGCAGAGGAGCAAGGTCAGGTCACAGAGCAAAGGATCAGATACACTGCAAGGCAACTCTCAAGTATGCTTTCTCTCAGGCACAAGGCAACAAAGATCCGGCAGGGAAGTGTGGGAGGAGGAGGAATTTATCAATGAGCCACAGGTGTACTACACTAATGGACACACTGGCCTCTTAAAATCTTAAACCTCTGGTGCGTGCATGCACTAGGGGATGGGGACACACGCACCGGAGCAGAGAGGCAGAGGCGGTGGCTCAAGAAACACCTGGTGAGTGATGGACTGGGATTCGCATGCAGGCGCATCCCGCGATGCGAATCCCAGCCCTGCCGGCAGCAGCAGGTAACAGGACCATGCACTCACAGATGCGGCCAGAGCGCATAACGTAACAATACCCCCCTTTGGTTTCCCCCTCCTTTTACGACTCAGAAAACTCCTGAGAAGGTCACGGTCCAGGATATTCTCCTCAGGCTCCCAAGTTCTCTCCTCAGGACTATAACCTTCCCAGTCAACCAGAAACAAGATTCTTTTGAGCAAACCGGTTTATGACAAGAGGCTTGAGGAGAGAGACGTGGAAGGAATTGGGAATTCGTAACATAGCAGGTAGACGGAGTTTGTAGGAGACAGGATTAATTTTTTGTAGAATCTGGAAAGGACCAAGGTAGCAAGGTCCAAGCTTGTAATAGGGTATTTTGAAACGGATGCCCTTGGATGAAAGCCACACCATGTCACCAGGAGAGAAGGACAGAGGAGGTCTTCTACTTTTTTCAGCTTGCCTGGGATAACGACTGTCGGGTCTGTTGCCAGATGTTGGAGAAGTCACGGACCAGCTCATCAACAGCAGGCACACCGGAGGAAACTGGGAGAGGAAAAGGAGAAATGAGATGGAGTCTGTAGAAAACAAAAAAGGGAGACAACCTTGTGGATTCGGAATCCTTATGATTATAAGAAAATTCAGCCAAGGGGAGAAGGTCGACCCAATCGTCTTGGCGAGCTGAAACAAAATGCTGAAGATAAGTCTCAAGGATTTGATCAGCCCTCTCCACCTGACCGTTGGACTGAGGGTGGTAGGCCGAGGAAAAGTCCAGCTTGATGTCCAGATGTTACAAAGGACTCGCCAGAACTTAGAGACAAACTGCACACCACGATCCAAAACGATATGCTGAGGAAGTCCATGTAAATGAAAGACATGCAGCAAGAAGTACTTTGCCAGCTGTGGAGCAGAAGGAAGACCTGGTAGAGGAATGAATTGAGCCATCTTGATAAACCAATCTACAACTACCCAAATGACAGTGTTATTATGAGATGGTAGGAAATCGGTGATGAAATCCATGGCAATATGGGACCAGGGATTCTCCAGAATGGAGTTCTGTTGAGGGGTTTTGTCACGGGCATACGTTTCACAGGAACCACCAAAATCAGAAACATCATGTTCAAGATGGGGCCACCAGTAGTACCGGGAGATTAGAAGTACAGTCTTGCGTATTCCAGGATGTCCTGCTGTCAAGGAAGAATGACCCCATTTCAGTACCTTGCATCTCAATCTGGCGGGCACAAAGGATTTTCCCAGAGGAAGTTGCTGAATTTCGTCAGGAGTGGCAGGAATCACACGGTCAGGAGGAGTAATATGCCTAGGCGTGGAGTGCAAACCAATGACGTCAGGGGACCTGGAGAGAGCATCTGCTCTGATGTTCTTGTCTGCTGTACGGAAGTGGATGAAGAACTTGAACCTTGAAAAAAACAGTGACCACCTTGCCTGATGGGGGTTCAAACGCTGAGCAGACTGAAGGTATAGAAGATTCTTATGGTCAGAGTAGATGCTGACGGATGAGAAGAACCTTCCAATAACTGTCGCCATTCCTACAAAGCTAGCTTGATAGCAAGGAGTTCAATATCTCCAATGGAGTAATTCCTCTCAGCAGGAGAGAAAGTCTTGGAGAAGAACGCACAAGTAACAGGCTTGCCCATGGCATGGAATGGTATCCCCTCTAATAGATGAGGCATCAACCTTCAAAGCAAAGGGCTTCTCCGGATCTGGTCTTGTAGGCACGGGAGCAGAGGCAAACGCAGACTTTAAACGGAAGAAGGCCTCTTCAGCCTCTTGTGGCCAAGACTTAGGATGAGAAGCCTTCTTAGTGAGAGCCACAATTGGAAAAACCAAGGAGGAAAAATGTGGGATAAATTGACGATAATAGTTAGCAAATCTTAGAAAGCGTTGAATAGCACGTAGGCCCGAAGGACGAGGCGTCTCCTATACTGCAGACAATTTATCTGGTTCCATCTGCAGGCCCCGATGAGAGACAATGTAGCCAAGAAAGGGAAGACTAGACTTCTCGAACAGACATTTCTCCAATTTGACGTAGAGATGATTCTTCCATAGTCGCTGAAGAACCATACGAACATGAGTACGATGCTCCTCTAATTTGGAAGAGAAGATCAGGATGTCATCTAGGTATTAGTATTGAGAGGCATAGGCCATATTCGAATTCGCGATATTTTGCGAATATATGGATGAATATTCGTCATATATTCGCTAAATTCGCATATTCGTAATATTCGCGTTTTATTTTCGCATATGCTAAAATTCACATATGCGAAAATTAGCATACAAGAATGTGTACATTTGCATATGCGAAAATTTGCATAAAAAGAAAATATGCATATGTGAAAATTCGTACTCCAGTCTCACATAGTAGTATTAGATCCTTCTTTACACCACACACGCTGGAAGCAGAGAGGGATGATCACTGTGATGTGTACTGTGAAAAAAGAATATAAAAAATAAAAAATGAATATTCGTAATTGCGAACATATAGTGCTATATTCGCGAATATTCGCATTGCGAATATTTGCGAGGAACACTACTAGGTATACGACAACACAGGTGTAGAGAAGATCACGGAAGATATCATTGACAAACTCTTGAAAAACGTCTGGAGAATTGCTGAGACCAAAAGGCATTACGAGATACTCAAAATGTCCGTCACGAGCATTGAAGCCCGTTTTACATCAATTTCCCTTGCGGATACGAATAGGTTATACGCTCCACTTTTGTCCAACTTGGAGAAGACCTTGGCACCACGTAGACGATCAAAAAGTTCTGAGATAAGAGGTAGAGGGTAATGGTTCTTGACCGTGATTTTGTTAAGTCCCCTGTAGTTAATGCATGGATAGAGTGAGCCATCCTTCTTACCTACAAAGAAAAAAACAGCTCCAGTAGGAGAAGAGGACTTATGGATAAATCCTTTTTGGATATACTCAGCCATGGCTTTGGTCTCAGGAACCGATAGAGGGTATATCCGTCCACGAGGAGCAGTGGTGCCAGGCCGAAAATCTATAGGGCAGTTGTAGGGACGATGTGGAGAAAGAGACTCAGCCTGTTTCTTGCAGAATACGTCAGAGAAATCTTGGTAAGGTGGAGGCAGACCAGACAAAGGAGAGGACGAGAAACCACTTTAGGCTGGACTGGACTGAGACAAAGATTTTGACAGAACTGTCCCCAGCGAATAATTTCTCCAGTTCTCCTATCTAGTTGCGGAGAGTGATGTCGGAGCCAAGGAAGGCCAAGAAGAAGCTCAGAAGTACAGTGAGGCAATACATAGAAATCAATGTTTTCTTTATGCAAGACACCCACTTGCATGACAATAGGCTCAGTACATAATAGCACCATACAGTCCAAATTTTGTCCATAAACAGAGGAGATGACTAAAGGCTTGGCAAGCTGAGTAACATGAAGATGATATTTGTGGACGAAAAAGGCATCAATAAAGTCACCTGCGAATCCAAAAACGCAGTCATGCTGAAGGAAGACTTGGCAGAAGCAAAGACTTGTAAAGAAATGGTCAAGCGAGGAGAGGTGGTATTCACACCTAGGGACACCTCTCCTGCGTGCCCTAGGTGCGAGCGTTTTCCTAGATAGTGTGGATGAACAGAACAGTCTTTGAGGAAGTGTTCTGGGCTAGCACAATGCAAGCACAAATTCTCACTGCGTCGTCGTGATCTCTCCTGTTGCGCAAGACGGAAATTATCCACTTGCATAGCCTCTTCGGCAACAGGCACAGGAAACTGTAGAGGTGGACGTTGAAACAAGGGTGTCATGTGAGGATATCTCTGTGTTCCCTCTCTAAGAGCAGTTCTTCCTGCCTCTCAGCAAAACGCACATCAATACGTGTGGCCAGGTGGATAAGTTCAGTCAGAGAAGAAGGAGGATCACGAGCAGCCAGGGCATCTTTAACCCCTTAAGGACCAAGGGCGTACAGGTACACCCGTGGGAATTTCGGTCCCCGACGCGCGTCGGACGGGAACCGGACCGGAATGAATGCTGATATCTATCAGCATGCATCCCGTGCATATGCCCAAGGGGGTCATGAGACCCCCCCATGTCAGCGATCGCCGCAAATCACCGGTATATTCACACCGGAGGTTTCCAGAGACCCCGGATGACCCGGAAAATAAGGGGGATCGGGGTTGTCCAAGACACCCACGATGCTCCTGAAGGGATATGACAGAGGTGACAGGGGTACCACCCCTCCTATCCCTGCTATTGGTCAATCAGAAGCGATTGACCAATGGCAGAACGGGGGCGGGGGGGGGGGTTAACGTTCGGTTGCCCCGCTCTGCCCACCCACTGCTCTCCGGGCAGAGCAGGGGAACCGTCGGTGACCGGCGCCGGAGGTCACCTACCCTCGGCGAAGATCCCCGGTGACGATCCTCGGCGGTGGCAATGACATGGCTCCTACGGAAGCCGGTGAGCAGTTGCCTAGCAACATCTGGAGGGCTACAGTTTGAGGCCACTATACAGTGGTCTCTAAACTGTAGCCCTCCAGTTGTTGCAAAACTACAAATCCCAGCATGCCCAGACAGCCGTTTGCTGTTTGGACATGCTGGGATTTGTAGGTTTGCAACAGCTGGAGGGCTACAGTTTGGAGATCACTGTGCAGTGGTCTCTAAACTGTGGCCCTCTAGATCTTGCAAAACTACAACTCCCAGCATGCCCACACAGCAGTTTGCTGTCTGGGCATGCTGAGATTTGTAGTTTTGCAACATCTGGAGGGCCACAGTTTGGAGATCACTGCGCAGTGGTCTCTAAACTGTAGCCCTCCAAATGTTTCAAAACTGCAAATCCCAGCATGCCCAGACAGCAAACAGCTGTCTCGGCATGCTGGGAGTTGTAGTTGCGTACCTCCAGCTGTTGCATAACTATATCATCAGCATGCCCTTCGGTGATCAGTACATGCTGGGAGTTGTAGTTTTGCAACAGCTGGAGGCACACTGGTTGGAAAATACTGAGTTAGGTAACAGAACCTAACTGAAGGTTTTCCAACCAGTGTGCCTCCAGCTGTTGCAAAAGTACAACTCCCAGCTTGCACGGTCTGTCAGTGCATGCTGGGAGTTGTAGTTTTGCAACAGCTGGATGTTCCCCCCATGTGAATTTACAGGGTACGTAATTTACAGCGAGTTTCCTGCTTCAAGTTTGAGCTGTGGCAAATTTTACGCCACAGCGCAAGCTCCTAGCGGGAAACTCACCATAAACCTCCGCCAGTGTGAATGTACCCTAAAAACACTACACTACACTAACACAAAATAAAGGGTAAAACACTACATATACACCCCCATCCGTGAGGGATGTTGCTTCCAAAATGGAGTCAAATGGGGGGGGGGTCCACTGTTCTGGCACCATGGGGGCAGCATTTGTGTGAAAAAATTATTCATTTCATTTACACATCTGACTTTAACAAAAAGTTGTCAAACACCTGTGGGGTGTTAAGGCTCACTGTACCCCTTGTTACGTTCCTTGAGGGGTGTAGTTTCCAAAATAATAAGGCTTCCTAAATGCGATATGCCCCCCAAAAACCATTTCAGCAAAATTTGCTTTCCAAAAGCCAAATGTGACTCCTTCTCTTCTGAGCATTGTAGTTCACCCGCAGAGCATTTTACGTCCTAACATGGGGTATTTCCATACTCAGAAGAGATGGGGTTGTAAATTTTGTGGGGCATTTTCTCCCATTAACCTTTGTAAAAATGGTCCATTTGGGGGAAAAAAACTGCAAAATAGTATGCCATGTGTTTTTTTTCCTGTTCTGTCACATTTGTGGCTTCCTAAATGTGACATGCCCCCCAAAAGCCATTTCAGCAAAATTCACTCTCCAAAATCCAATTATCGCTCCTTCCCTTCTGAGCCCTCTACTGCGCCTGCTGAACAATTGACATACACATGAGGTATTTCCTTACTCGAGAGAAATTGGGTTACAAATTTTGGGGGTCTTTTTCTCCTATTACGCCTTGTAAAAATTCAAAAACTGGGTCTACAAGAACATGCGAGTGTAAAAAATGAACATTTTGAATTTTCTCCTTCACTTTGCTGCTATTCCTGTGAAACACCTAAAGGGTTAACACACTTACTGAATGTCATTTTGAATACTTTAAGGAGTGCAGTTTTTATAATGGGGTCATTTGTGGGGTATTTCGAATAATAAGGCCCTTCAAATCCACTTCAAAACTGAACTGGTCCTTGAAAAATTCAGATTTTGAAAATTTTGTGGAAAATTGCTGTTGAAATTTGAAGACTGCTAATGTCTCCCAAAAGTAAAAACATGTCAACTTTATTATGCAAATATAAAGTAGACATATTGTATATGTGAATCAATATATCATTTATTTGGTATGTCTATTTTCCTTACAAGCAGAGAGCTTCAAAATTAGAAAAATGCTAAATTTTAAATTTTTTCATCAAATTTTGGAATTTTTCACTAAGAAATTATGCAAGTATCGACGAAAATTTACCACTAACATAAAGTAGAATATGTCACGGAAAAACTACCTTGGAATCAGAATGAAAAGTAAAAGCATCCCAGAGTTATTAATGCTTAACCCCTTAACGATGAATAACGTATATTTACGTCCTCCGCTGGCTCCCGCGATATGCCGCGGGGTCATGCGGTGTCCCCGCATCATATTGGGTCGGTCCCGTAAGCTTGCATTGAGGGGCGGAGCATGACGTCACACGGGGGCGGGGACGTGACGTCACACGCCGCCGGCCCTGCGGTCGACCGTAATCAGACCCGGAGCGAACACGCTCCGGGGACTGATTACAAACGGGGTGCCAGGAGCATGATCACGGGCGTCCCCAGCTGTGGGACTCCCGCGATCAGGCATCTTATCCCCTTTCCCTTGGATAGGGGATAAGATGTGTAAGCACCGGAGTACCCCTTTAAGGGGTTAAAGTGACAGTGGTCAGGTGTGCAAAAAACGCTCTGGTCCTTAAGGTGAAAATTGGCTTGGTCTTTAAGGGGTTTAATAATGCTTGACAGTCCTTTTTTGAATGTGGCAGACAAGGCCTCATCATTCCATGCTAGTTCTGAGGTTACAGCACGGAATTGAACTGTGTAGTAACAAACAGAAGAATTCCCTCGACATAGGTTCAGCAAATTCGTCTTAGCAGAAGAGGCACGTGTGGGCTCCTCAAAGACACAGCGAAATTCGGCCAGAAAAGCCGTCAAGTTGAAAGCTACCGGATCACTGCCACCCCAAAGGGGTGTAGCCCACGCCTGGGCTTTTCCGGACAGTAGGCTAATAACAAAGGCCACCTTAGCACATTCTGTCGGAAACAGTTGAGACATGAGCTCCAAGTGCATGGAGCACTGTGTAACGAAGCCTCTGTATGACTTGGAATCACTTTCATATTTAGAGGGTAATGGTAGATGTAGCTACAGGAGCTGGAGGAGGGAGTGGGACAGGTTGCAGGTTCTGCTGCTGTTGCAAGGCCAAAAGCTGTTGTATCATAGCAGACAGTCGAGTAAGTTGCTGAGCCAATTGTTGAGACTGACGTACCACAATGGAGGGAAGATCCACGACTTCCGGCAGGGGTCCCTCAGCGGAATCCATGGCCGGATCTTACTGTAATACTCACGTTTCAAAAGACAGGAACAACGGTGGATGTGGATCCGCTGGACTTATGTGTCAGATCACTCGGACCGTAATAGGGAGCGGAGTCTAAGGTGCCCGCCGCAAAGCGGGATGGACTTGCTGTGGCAGGCCGCGCCCAGGCATGCTACCCCTGGCACAGCTTGACCACACAGGCAGCTGAGGAGATGCGAGGCACAGGAGGGATAAGGCAGCTCGTACTCAGGATAGCAGAAGGTCAGGGCAGGCGGCACAGTAGCGTAGTCAGGACATAGCAGGAGGTCAGTAGGCAGGCGGCAGAGGAGCAAGGTCAGGTCACAGAGCAAAGGATCAGATACACTGCGATGCAACTCTCAGGTATGCTTTCTCTCAGGCACAAGGCAACAAAGATCCGGCAGGGAAGTGTGGGAGGAGGAGGAATTTATCAATGAGCCACAGGTGTACTACACTAATGGGCGCACTAGCCCTTTAAATCTTAAAGCTCTGGCACGTGCAACCTAGGGGACTGGGACACGCGTGCCTGGAGCAGAGAGGCGGGGGCAAGAGAAGCACCTGGTGAGTGACGTACTGGGTAGTGTTGAGCAGCATAGGCCATATTCGAATTTGCGATATTTCGCGAATATATGGACGAATATTCGTCATATATTCGCTAAATTCGCATATTCGTAATATTCGCATTTTACTTTCGCACATGCAAATATTCGCATATGCGGAAATTTGCATATACAAAAATTAGCATAAGCAAAAATTCATATATGCGAAAATTCGCACACCAGTCTCACACAGTAGTATTAGACCCTTCTTTACGCCACACAAGCTGGAAGCAGAGAGGGATGATCACTGTGATGTGTACTGTGAAAAAAAATATAATGAATATTCGTAATTGCGAATATAATAGTACTATATTCGCGAATATTCGCGAATATGCGATATTCACAAATAAAATTTGCATTGTGAATATTCGCGAGCAACATTAGTACTGGCATTCGCATGTGGGCGCGTCCTACGATGCGAATCCCAGCCCCACCGAACCATGTGCTCACAGCGAGCGTGTGTGGCCGGAGCGCATAACGTAACATCCATGCTGTGTCATTCAGCTAGTACATGGTCTCCTCATGCTGCCAACACCTCCACTCTGTGCCATTCAGCCACTATATGGTCTCCTCATGCTGCCAACACTTCCATGCTATGTCATTCAGGCACTATATGGTCTCCTCATACTGATGCCACCTCCAGGCTCTGAGGCAGTAATTCTAAATGTGATGCCTGTAATCTGCATGTCATACTGAATAACAGTATTATTTCACTACCCCAGCACACTCCATATGCGTGTTAGAACACAGCTCTCTGTAGTCCAGAAATAGCCGTTTTTAATATAGATTCGCTGCGAATAAATTCGGATCGAACCAAATTTGAATTTTGAATTTGAATTTTTCACAAGTTCACTCATCTCTATTAGTGTTAATTTAATTACCTAATTGTTTTGATTATAATTATAACTGTTCAGATGATTACAATTTAACCAAAGCAAATCATATTTTTTTCTCAAGAATCACACTGTTGCATATGAATACCGCATATAGAGCTCCATCGACCATCAGTATATTACAAACTTTCAACTGTCTTAATATTCATAGTCCATTCTTCACTCACCACATGCTTTTCCATCAAAACCTTGAGTCTCCATTTTGTTTCTCTAGTATCTATCAAAACCCTGAGACTCCATTTTGTTTCTCTCTCTCATCCTATCAAGCTGCTAACAACAATCTGCTCCTCTTTTACTTGTCTTTAGTGTTGTTCGCGAATATCGCATATTCGTGAATTCGCGAATATTCGCGAATATAGCACTTTATATTCGTAATTACGAATATTGTTGTTTTTTTTCACAGTGCCCATCACAGTGATCACCCCTCTCTGCTTCCAGCTTGTGTGGTGTAAAGAAGGCTGTAATACTACT
Organism: Hyla sarda; assembly: GCF_029499605.1. Classification (NCBI taxonomy): domain Eukaryota; kingdom Metazoa; phylum Chordata; class Amphibia; order Anura; family Hylidae; genus Hyla; species Hyla sarda. The sequence goes on from NC_079192.1 coordinate 341,941,845, forward strand.
GTGTGAGACTGGCGTGCGAATTTTTGCATATGCGAAAATTAGCATATGCAAATTTTCGCATACGTGACTTTTCGCATATGCGAAAATAAAACGAGAATATTACGAATATGCGAATTTAGTGAATATATGACGAATATTCGTCCATATATTCGCGAATATTAGCTAATTTGAATATGGCCTATGCAGCTCAACACTACTTGTCTTATCACTTGTATATATCATTAACTTGTGGAGTTATTTGTCTACTCAAACTGCTATATCCAATACCACTAAGGAACATTCTTTAGGAGATAATTAGGCACTCCTACTTAACAACTTAACTTACAACACAGACACAGTTTTGAAATTTCAGAGGGTACTACAACATCATACCTTCTAATTATCCCTTTACACACACACTTTTTCAGTTTCTCCAGCTTTCATTACCATCTCTATACATTTCCCATCTTTGCACACTCATACATCCTTCCCTTGGCATTTTTGCTGATTTTCCTACAGCTCAGTCACCCATTTGACATTTGTGCAGCAGCTACGTGCTTCACACTTTATCCCCCTCAAGTCTGGCCCCCCTTCCTATTTCCTTTCAACAACTCTACCAGTGAGGTCATTCTAAACTGCAGCTCTGTGACCTTTGCTTCTTACTGTCTAACATCTGGCCCACAGGCCCCCCTTGTGCTATTCAAGGTGGTACCCATTTGTGGGACCTCCAGCTGCTGCACAAACTGCTCTGCTATCTGCAAACAACAAACCACTCTCAACCCCTCCTTTTCTTAGGAATATCTCTAAAACATTAGGGTTCAATTAACAGACACATTTAAATGCAGTTCTGCCTTTTTAATTAAGTCTGGTACTAGAAAGAAAGGAAAGATCTACTCCCTCTCTTCTTCTAAAATAGCTAACATTAATCCAGGGACACATTAAGACATGACATGAGATGACACATATACAATCAGTTGCAATGGGACGGGTCCCAAATCCCAAAAACATGTTATTTTCAGTGAGTCCTGTGTCATACCCTCTGGTATACACTCTGTCCTAGACATGCCTTCCCGCAGTGTCTTCTTATGACATTATAACCGGCAACCTGCGCCAAAATCCACTAATATCCTCTCTCTGGACCATCAGTTTCCACCAAAACTCAATTCCCCGAGAGACACAGTGCCAGTTCCTCTTATGATCCCCCTTATTCACTATCTCACACTTCATGCACACTCGGGTAGCAGATAATTACTTTATGACAGGTTCAGTTAACAGACTCTGGGCAAGAGGTTACCTGCCTTTGTTGGTCGCAAGACAGTCGTCTTAAGGCACCAAGATAAACCAAAGGGGGAGACAGTGGCACTTTGGCTAGGTACAAGACAGTTGTCCTACCGTACTCTTGGAGATGATCAGCTTCTGTCTGTGTCCCATCTCTCTTTGGTCCAACTTAATGCCTTGTATTCCGCGACTGCATCACGGTACTGTAACCCAGAGTCCCTGTTCAGGTGCCAAAAGTGATATGGGTTTGATTCGTGACCTAGTAATTATCTGATCCCTGTCTTAATTCGTTATCAGAATATATGCACCAAAGTAAATCAAACGGAGCCATGTCAGTTTTAAATACTTCCAGCTTTATTAGACAGTCGTCCAGGTTTTATACCCATTGCAATTAGCATAAGTTCCCGCCCTCACTAGGGAGGTGTTTTTAGCCTTGGCATACCATATAAGGTATGGTCCTTCAGTTAGATTTTTTGGAAGGCTTTCAGGTGTTGGCCAGGACAGGAAATTCCTTACACGGGGGAGGGGGAGGGGACGACAAGGAGCAGAGTAGAATGGAGGATGGGCTTTCGTCAAATAGGCTTTTTTAATGCATACACACATTTGGTTACATTTGTGCAAAGCATTCAGAGTTAATTGATTAGTTATTGTGATGGGAGGAGTTATTGTTATGTGTATCATCTCTGGCCAATCAGCTTCTCCCTTTGTGTTTCTCTGTGGTCAGACTGCAAACAGGGAGGGAGTTGTTTATGAGGAAGCGGAGCAGATCTTGTGACTGAAAGAAAGTAGTTTGTCCGTATGTCCGTGGGAATTCTGGTCCCAGCCACCTGCTGGGCGGGGACTGGACCGGGATGCCTGCTGAAATCATTCAGCAGGCATCCCGTGCAAATGCCAAGGGGGGTCATCAGACCCCCCATGTTGGTGATCGCAGCAAATCCCCGGGGAGGAGTTAACAGCATCTTTTCACAGCTCTGCCAGTTTACTGAGTTCAGTCGGCGGGCAGAGCTGCTCAAAGGTGCCAGAGCCCCCTCAGGGAAGAAGATCTGCAGGGAGAGAGCAGGGAAAGAATATAATCCAGGGAAAGGTAGGAGTGAGTGTAAAAAAAAAAAAAAAATAAAGTAAACCCCCCCCTGACCCCCTAATAGGTCCCCAAGGGCCCGCAATACATTTTTCAGCATTACCAAGGTCCTATTAGGGGTTCAGGGCGCTGCATTTGGACCCCCATTTTTTGGGGGCTGCAGCGCTTTCTTTCCCCCCCATACAGTTACAGTCACACCAAGCACACACTACATAACTCCCCCCTCCCCCCGCCGCCACCGAAGAAAAAAGGCGATGGCTCGCCAGGCATTTTCGTCGGCGTAGGCATACGCTTTTCTTGCCTCCGACTCCGAATCTGCCAGTGAGGATGAGGAAGATCCTACATTCCTGTGTTCTTCCTCGTCCTCCTCATCATCTAGTAATGATCATGAGTCCCCTGTACAGATGCTGCCAGGCGAGGCCACGCGCCCCCCATGAAAGTGGCCCAGTGGCTGGCACTAGTACGAGCGACAATGCCACTCGTACTAGGAGTCCGGCCCCCAAGCCAAGTGTACCAGAGCCCCCTTCTGGTAAACCTGTCTGGAGACCCCCAGAGGCTTATCAGCCACGGATTCCAGAGTTTGTTGGCGACTCCGGAATCCGGATTGACACGGCTGGATTCACTGAAATATACTATTTCAGTTATTTTTTCAGTGACAGCTTTGTCAATCACATGGTGGAGCAGACTAATCTGTACGCCCAGCAGTTCTTCACCCACCACCCTGATTCTTTTTTGGCCAGGTCCAATGAATGGTACGCCATTGATGAAGCAGAATTGAGGACATTTTGGGGCCTCTTGCTGCATATGGGCCTGGTCAAAAAGCCAAGTGTCAGGCAGTACTGGAGCGGGGACATACCAGACCCCACTTTACAGTATGGTCATGACACAGAAGCGGTTCGAGGCCATTCGGAAATGCCTTCATTATGCAGATAATGAGGCATGTCCACCCCGAGGTGATCCCACCTATGACCGGCTTTACAAAGTGAGTCCGCTCATCGATCACTTTGGAGCCAAATTTTTGGAGGCCTATGTACCGCTCAGGGAGCTCTCGGTAGATGAGTCTCTTATCAGTTTTAAGAGGAGACTCATATTCTGCCAGTATATTCCCTCGAAGCGGACGCAGTATGGAGTGAAGCTCTATAAATTTTGTGAGAGTACCTCCGGGTACACTTAAAAGTTTAGAGTATATGAGGGACAAGATTCCCATATTGAACCCCCAGATTGTTCCCCCACTCTGGGTGTTAGCGGGAAACTCGTTTGGGACCTTGTGCACCCATTGCTGGATAAGAGTTACCACGTGTACGTGGACAACTTTTATACCAGCATCCCTCTGTTCACATCCCTTGCCGCCAGATCCACGTCCGCTTGTGGGACCGTGCTGAAAAAACAGAGAGGTCTCCCTCTAAATTTTATCCAGACACCCATTCCCAAGGGTGAGTCCCGTACCCTTACCCATGAAAACCTGTTGCTGGTCAAGTATAAGGATAATAGGGATGTCCTTATGCTGACCACAATTCATGGTAACGGCAGCTCACCTGTGCCTGTGCAAGGTACGCAAGCCCATTTGTATTCTGGACTACAATCGGTATATGGGGGGAGTTGATCTTTCTTGTGTAAAACACGGGTATGGTACAAAAAAGTTGCGGTCTACATGGTACAGGTTGCCATGTACAACTCTTTTGTACTGTCCCAGTACGCTGGCAACACAGGGACATTCCTTCAGTTCCAAGAAGAAGTCCTAAAGGTCCTGATCTTTGGCAACCAGGAACGAGCAGGTCGGACTTCCCAAGGAACTGAAGTTATAGGTGCCAGGATCGTCCCAGGCCAACACTTTCCAGGTGAAGTCACCCACACTGGAAAGAAGGGACGAACCCAGAAAAGATGCAGAGTGTGTTACAAGAGGGGGATATGGAAGGACATCACCACTCAATGTGACACTTGCCCCGATCATCCGGGCCTCTGCATTAAAAACTGCTTCAGGGAGTATCACACTTCCATGCAGTAAAAAAATGTCCCACTTCATTTTAATATTCCATAATTTGACCCCAATGTACGAAGTCCAGAGTACATTCCAAGTTTTAACCCCATAAACCACTAAATTGCCCCAAAAAATGTTTCATATAAAAAATTTAGAAAAACGATATTTTTTCCAAAAATCGGTCATGGGTCACTGAGTCACTATCATCGGGGACTTTTTTATGTTGCCTCAAATGCGCAGCGCTCTCTCTCCACCTGAGCGGGTGCGCATTTGAGGCAACAGGTTAGGGACGGCCACACACATCACATTCCCAGAATGATGATTCAGAGCATAGGTTTTGGGGTGGGCATATTTTTTATTTTTGGCTATGCTCTGAGTCATCATTCTGGAAACATAGCCTTTTTTATGATTTTACATCCCACTTTACCCCATTTTAGTTATTTAGTGTACCCCAGTTATTTACCCCATGTAATGCCTCTCTTTAAGGGGTGGGTCCCACTGTTCTGGCTCCGTAGGCAGCAATACAGAAGCTCAAGGCCACTGACTGCGCTCCTGCACCTCAGAGACGGATGTGAAGCCACAGAGCTCCTAATGTCCAGATATGAGGTATGTCCTTACTCCAAAGAAATGTACTTACAAATTAATGGTGACATTTTATCCTAATACCACTTGTGAAAATGAAAAATTTGGGATAACCCCAGCATTTTAGTGTAAAAAAAATATTTTTTTTCCTTTTCACATCCCACTTAATGAACATTTATCAAACACATGTGGGGTGTTAAGGCTCACTGTACCCCTTGTTACGTGCCTTGAGGGGTGTAGTTTTCAAAATAGTATGCCATGTGTTTTTTTTTTGCTGTTCTAGCATCACAGGGGCTTCCTAAATGCGACATGCCCCCCATTTCAGCAAAATTTGCAAACGTGACTCCTTCTCTTCTGGGCATTGTAGTGCACCAGCAGAGCACTTGACGTCAACACATGGAGTATTTCCATACTCAGAAGAGATGAGTAACATATTTTGGGAGGCATTTCTCCTATTACCCCTTGTAAAAATGTAAAATAAAGTTTTTGAATTTTTCACCAAGAAATGATGCAAGTATCGACAAAATTTTGCCACCAATATAATGTAGAATATGTCACGAAAAAACTATGTAGGAATCAGAATGAAAGGTAAAAGCATCCCAGAGTTATTAATGCTTAAAGTGACAGTGGTCAGATGTGCAAAAAATGGCCGGGTCCTACAGTGAAAATTGGCTGGGTCCTTAAGAGGGTTAATGTAAAAAGCAATATTCCAAAATAACCCCTTTAACACCTTAAGGACCAAGCCCATTTTAACCTTAAAGGGGTTATCCAGGAAAAAACTTTTTTTATATATATATATATCAACTGGCTCCAGAAAGTTAAACAGATTTGTAAATTACTTCTATTAAAAAATCTTAATCCTTTCAGTACTTATGAGCTTCTGAAGTTAAGGTTGTTCTTTTCTGTCTAAGTGCCCTCTGATGACACGCGTCTCGGGAACCGCCCAGTTAAGAAGAGGTTTGTTATGGGGATTTGCTTCTAAACTGGGTGTTTCCTGAGACACGTGTCATCAGAGAACACAGACAGAAAAGAACAACCTTAACTTCAGAAGCTCAAAAGTACTGAAAGGATTAAGATTTTTTAATAGAAGTAATTTACAAATCTGTTTAACTTTACGGAGCCAGTTGATATATATAAAAAAGTTTTTCCCTGGATAACCCCTTTAAGGACCAGACCAATTTATATTTTAGCGTTTTGGTTTTTTCCTCCTCTCCTTCTAAAATCCATAACTCTTTTATATTTCCATCTACAGACCCATATAAGGGATTGTTTTTTTGCGTGACCAATTGTACTTTGAAATGAAACCTCTCATTTTACCATAAAATTTACGGCGAACCCCCCCAATAAATTTTTGGGGAGAAAATTTAAATGAAAACCACAATTTTGCACATTTTGGAGGGTTTTGTTTTCACGCTGTACACTTTACGGTAGAAATGACATGTGTTCATTATTCTGTCGGTCATTACGATTAAAATTATACCCATGGCTAGATACTTTTATATTTTTGTATATTTAACCCCTTAAGGACCAAGGACGTACCGGTACATCCTTGGTCCTGCTCCCGTGATATAACGCGGTGTTACACGGTAACCCCGCATCATATCACGGCGGGCTCGGCGTCATAGTGAAGCCGGTACGCGCCGCTAATAGCGCGCAGAGATGAGCCGCGCGGCTAAAAGCGAAAGTAAAAGCTGCCGGTTAGCTCAGTGGGCTGTTCGGGATAGCCGCGGCGAAATGGCGGCATCCTGAACAGCTTACAGGACAGCGGGAGGGCCCTACCTGCCTCCTCGCTGTCCGATCGCCGAATGACTGCTCAGTGCCTGAGATCCAGGCATGAGCAGTCATGCGGCAGAATCATCGATCACTGGTTTCCTATGAGAAACCAGTGATCAATGATAAAGATCAGTGTGTGCAGTGTTATAGGTCCCTATGGGAGCTATAACACTGCAAAAAAAAAGTGAAAAAAAAAGTGAATGAATATCATTTAATACCTCCCCTATTAAAAGTTTGAATCACCCCCCTTTTCCCATAAAAAAACACAGTGTAAATAAAAATAAAAATAAACATATATGGTATCAACGCGTGTGGAAATGTCCAAATTATAAAAATATATAATTAATTAAACCGTTCGGTCAATGGCGTGCGTGCAAAAAAATTCCAAAGTCCAAAATAGTGCATTTTTGGTCACTTTTTATATCATTTAAAAATGAATAAAAAGCGATCAATAAGTCCTATCAATGCAAAAATGGTACCGTTAAAAACTTCAGATCACGGCGCAAAAAATTAGCCCTCATACCGCCCCATACACGGAAAAATAAAAAGTTATAGGGGTCAGAAGGTGACAATTTTAAACGTATTAATTTTCCTGCATGTAGTTATGATTTTTTCCAGAAGTACGACAAAATCAAACCTATATAAGTAGGGTATCATTTTAATCGTATGGACCTACAGAATAAAGATAAGGTGTAATTTTTACCGAAAAATGTACTACGTAGAAACGGAAGCCCCCAAAATTTACAAAATGGCATTTTATTTTCCAATTTAGTCGCACAATGATTTTTTTTCCATTTCACCGTAGATTTTTGGGCAAAATGACTGACGTCATTACAAAGTAGAATTGGTTGCGCAAAAAATAAGCAATCATATGGATTTTTATGTGCAAAATTGAAAGAGTTATGATTTTTTAAAGGCAAGGAGCAAAAAACGAAAATGCAAAAATGGAAAAACCCCGGTCCTTAAGGGGTTAAGTACTGCTTAAAAAAAATCTTTCATATATAGAGTGGTATGAGGGCTAATTTTTTGTGCCTTCATCTGTACTTTTTATCAATACCACAGTTGCATATATAAGACTTTTAGATAAATTTTTTATTCTTTTTTTGAATAAAATGTGACAAAAAAAGCTGCATTTTTGGACTTTTTTTATTTTTTACATTTACGCCATTCACCATACGGGATCATTAACATTATATTTTGATAGTTCGGACATTTATGCTCGCGGCAATGCCAAATATGTTTATTTATTTTTTAATTACGCTTTTTAGGGGGGAAAATTACGCTTTTTGGGGGTAGAATGGGAAAAACTGACAATTAAAATTTTTATTGGGGAATGGCATTTTTCAACTTTTTTTTAACACTTTTTATGTCCCCATAGGGGACTATCTATAGCAATAATTTGATTGCTAATACTGTTCAGTGCTATGCACAGGACATAGCACTGATCAGTATTATCGGTGATCTTCTGCTCTGGTCTGCTCAATCTCAGACCAGAGCAGAAGACCCCGGGAGATGGCCAGAGCCAGGTGAGGGAACCTCCGGCCGCCATGCTGGATGATCGGATCGCCGCGGCAGCGCTGAGGGCAATCTGATCATCCATTCAAAGTACCGCACTGCCGCAGATGCTGTGATCTGTATGGATTCAGATTGCATCTGAGGGGTTAATGGCAGACATCCACGTGATTGCGGATGTCGGCCATTGCCGGCGGGTCCCCGGCTGCTGCTAGCAGCTGGAACCTGCCGTGTGTGACGCGAGCACCGTTCCGATGCTCGCGGTCATACACAGGACATAAATGTACGTCCTGGTGCGTGAAGTACAGCCAAACCAGGACGTACATTTATGTCCGTGGTCGTTAAGGGGTTAAGAGTCAGGCCCTCTTAACCACAAATAAACAAATGTTCTTCTAAATGAATGGGTAAGAATTTCAAAATCTTGTAGACCATGTACCCAAAAACTTTAAGGCTGTTATAACTGAAAAGGAGGAGGCAAACTCCATATTTATCCCTATGATTTTACAATGGGATTTCTTAAAGGATCCAGAAGGTGTCATGTGTAGATTTGCCAATACTTACATTATCTCCGTATAGTCATCTCTTCATAGAGGTTGGTGTGCCACACCCTTTTTTCTAGCACATAGCTCCAAATGCCCTCACATAATACTGTGATACTTATTAAGTCTTGCAAACACAAAATAAAAAAAACACAAAAAAATTGGAGGAGCTGATCAGTTTTTTTTATTTTTTTAATTTTTTTTTAACTGAGTAGGACTTCTATGGAAAACAATTCAACATAGAGTTATGCTGCATTATTGGCACACATTTCCATCTGGATACTTCAGTAACAGGTCAGTAACAGAGATCTTGGAAGGATGCTAGGGTCCCACTGGGGACAGGTTAAAAATGCCCTATGTTTTACTGTTCTCAGGGTGGGAAATAAAAGTAAAATATTGTGTTGAGTGCAGGCATGTATACTGCTGGGTCTGTCTTCTGTAAGAGAAACACAATCATCAAATGGATGTGTTCAGGCTTCCATCTTGTTGACAATTGATCAATGGTGACAGTGGGCAGTCAATGAATTGTCAATAAGTGGTCACCAATGTTCTCAACAGGCTATCAACCTGATTGCCCTCCTCATGAAGAACTGAGCTTACTGACAATGTTAACAGTCTAGGCCCTCATAAGTATGCTGTCTTTTTAAGTGCATAGGGAGGTATATGAAAAAGTATTTTATTTGCCTGGAAAACATCTTTAACATACAACATAACATCTCAGTTTTCTTTTGTTTCAAGAAAAAAAACAACATTTTTGTTAAATAAAAAAAAAAAACAATCAATGTCCAAATGTTCTGCCTTGCTTTACACACATTGGGGAGGATTTACTAAAAGAGGAGTGTAGTTTTCTACGTTTTGCCTTTTTTTTTTTTTTACAACAGTTCAAAACTGTTGGACCTTCCAGAGCTCAAATTTAACACATTTTAGTGGAAACCTTAGCAAATATGTTGGGGGCACACCGATTTATTTGGGACAATGCCTCCTTTCCATGGGCATCCGCACCCCTCTTATCAGGTTTTTTTTTTCTTGGAGAAATGGAGTTATTGTTGGGTTTAAAGGTTTTTTGGGCACATGCCTAAATTTAGCCACAAAACCCCCAAACCAAAACATCAAAAACACATTAGTTAATAACTCTCTTTGTTTCATGTTTGTACCTCCGATTTTGTGAATACAATTTGCACATTGAAGTTTTATTAGTACATTAGACATAGTACATGTCTAACTAAAAGTTGACTTGCCAACCTATTGTCGTGTCACATTTCTCAAAACCTTATCTTGCATTCAAATTTAGAGGAGCGTATTAAAGACTCAGGGGAAAACTGAAAATAAGATTTTTTGGAGAAATATTTAAACAATAATGTGACTGCACTCATTCACCAGAAGGACATTTTTATTCCTTTTCAAGTACAGTACTTATGTAATTTCATTAAATTTAAAAGTTATTATCTCCAAAGAACTTAATTTACAATGTTGAATAGTGCATAGTCCTTGGGCAGATTGGGAATCTTATTGTTAAATGAGAGTTACAGCGCACATTTGATTAAAACACTACACAAGCAGCAGTTTAACAAAAATAGATCTTCTAACCATTCAGTATGAAGCTAAATTAACACACAGGTCAATCATGCATGACATACAGATGATTCTCAAACTACATTTCAAAGCAATGTATAACCCATTCATTCACATGTGCATTTCTCTACAATATATCAGGCTTCTTCCAATAATTTAGTTAAAGGGGTACTCCGGTGAAAACCTTTTTTTGTTTTAAATCAACTGGTGGCAGAAAGTTAAACATATTTGTAAATTACTTCTATTAAAAAATCTTAATGCTTCCTGTACTTATTAGCTGCTGAATACTAGAGAGGAAATTCTTTTCTTTTTGGAATGCTCTCTGATGACATCATGAGCACAGTTCTCTCTGCTGACGTTATTATAATAATAACACTTTATTTATTTATTGTTGTCCTTAGTAGGATTTGAACCCAAATCCCCAGCACTGCAAGGCAGCAGTGCTAACCACTGAGCCACCATGCTGTCCTTAGCATACATCTGCTATGCATCTGTTATGCATCTGCTATGCATGGTTGCTAAAATGGACAGAGATGTCAGCAAAGAGCACTGTGTTCGTGATGTCATCAGTGTTCCAAAAAGAAAGGAATTTCCTCTGTAGCATTCAGCAGCTAAAAAGTACTGGAAGGATTAAGATTTTTTAATAGAAGTAATTTAAAAATATGCTTAACTTTCTGCCACCAGTTGATTTAAAAGTAAAAAGGTTTTCACCGGAGTATCCCTTTAAGCTATTAAAAATAAAATATAGCCTAGCTAAAAAAATATCAAAATATTGGAAAATGGATAACAATATGGGACACATGCAAGGATATTTACCTCATGTGTAAACTAAATGTGGAACTTTGCCATCAAGAAGACCCACTTAAAGAGGCACCATGTATTTTGCCTTTATTTCCATTATTTTACCCCAGAGGACAAATGAAGTAAGTGTACGTCATGGTACCCTGGTACTTAGCGAACCATCACATACATTTCATTTATGTTATGCACATGAAGTCATCATAGAAGCTGTGCTCGCTTAATAGATGGTGATGTGCCATTAACCCTTTAGATGCTGTGATCTACAGCATTTGCTTGGCTTTGGGGGCATTTATCAGACTTCCTGCAGCACAATCACAGGGGTCTGATGCGCTGAGATGGCGGCCAGAGGTCTTTTATTTTCCTCCGTGCTCCCCTCCGAGGGTTCCTTCTTATATAGTCTGTCATTTGGCAGATTGTAAAAAAAGGATTGCTAATATTACTGATTAATAGTAGATTGCTATTATAACTCCCCTGTGGGGACTTAAAAAATGTGGAAGGAACAGTAAAAAAAAATTGTCATGTTCATAAGTGGAAATGTCTAAACTATTCAAATATAATGTTAACAATCCTGTACAGTGAATGGAGTAAACATAAAAAAAAATGTAAAAAAAAAATACCAAAGTCCAAAATTGTAGCTTTTTGGTCATATCTCAGAAGAATAAATAAAATGTATAAAAATGTATCAATATATCAAATAACTACAGATTACAGTACAAAAATACAGAATAGGAAAAACATGGAGAAACATGGGTATTGTTTTAAAGGGGTACTCTGGTGGAAAACAAATGTTTTCCAATCAACTGGTACCAGAAAACAGATTTGTCAGGAACTGTTCAGAGTAGAAGCAAATCCCCATAGAAAAACTCTTCTGCTCTGGACAGTTACTGACATGAACAGAGGTGTCAGCAGAGAGCACTGTGGTCAAACTGGAAAGAACTACACAACTTCCTCTGGAGCATACAACAGCTAATAAGTACTGGAAGGAGTAAGATTTTTAAATAGAAGTAATTTGCAAATATGTTTAACTTTCTAGCATCAGTAGATTTGAAAACATTTATTTTCCACTGGAGCATCACTTAAATCATATTGACTCACAGAATAAAGATTAAAAAAAAATCATCATTAGTGTTAAGTGCACTGCATAAAAATGAAGCACCCGAAAGGTCCTAATATTACGATCTTTTTTTAAAATTTCCCTTACAAATATGTATTTTTTCCATTGTGCTGTTCATTTTTTGGTTAAATGAAAAGAGTAATTACAAAGTACAATTGGTTGTGCAAAAAACAAGCCTTCACATGGCTCTGTGGATGGGAAAATAAAAGAGTTTTGTCTCTTAAAAGGCTAGGAGGAAGAATGAAAACGCAAAAATCTAAATGGTTTGTGTCCTCAAGGTCAAAATGGGCTGTGTCCTTAAAGGGTTAAAAGTTGGGAGAATTGATTGTTATATTCAGAATCAATATCCAGTTTATCATAGAACTCCCACTCCACCAGCAGTCCCTGGATCTCTGCCACATAGAAATCTGTATTCTTTACCAGTAAGCCTCCATCTTTGTTAGCTATCTTGATTCTGGTGCATTTTTCATTGGTCAATGACAATATACAGTTACTCCTGTGCAGTTACATTATTTCTGATCTGTCACAAGTTTATTTTATCTCTCTATTTCTTAATATTCTGATGAACAAGCTGTACAAAAATGTCTCAGTAAAGGATTTATCCTGTAAGGGTTAAATAAATCCTGGCGAATATGTCCAACTCACTGTAAATAAGTAAATAAAATAAGTTTCTGTATCAGCTTTCATAGCACTATGCTATGACCTTTGGTTTGAAAATGTCTTCCAGATCTCTCAGTTTGTTTAGGGTAAATTCTGCTATTTAGACTTAATTGATTGGAAATTTCATTGTCCACAGATTGAATTTTGGGTAACAGAAAGAGATGTCCATGCTCCCCACCAGACTAAGGACTTCCACAAGTACGGCGTCCGTTTTAGGACATCGTCAGTCGTCAGCCATAACTCTGTCCCGCCTCCTCCCTCGGAACAATCGCCGTCAGTTGTCAGCGGCAACTTCGTCCTTGGCCAGGCGAAACAGCGTCCCGCCTCCTCCCTCACACTCTGTCATCCTTCAGCCACAACTTCCTCGTCCAAAATGCCGTCATGCCTTAGATGATTATCCCTCAGACGTAACTTCCTGCCGCATAGCAGAGCCAACACTGGACAGCATGTATAGCAGAGTCAAAACTGTGAAACTTGTACGTGTACTACAGACAATACATGTACTACAGAGTCTGTATGGCAGAGCCGACACTGAATAGCATGTACAGCAGAAGGTTTTTCTTCTGAGGGATAACAGAGTTTCGGATGACAGAGGAGGGAGTTGCGGCTGAAGCCTGACGGAGATTGGTCAGAGGGAGGAGGCAGGACGCTGTTTCGCCTGACGCAGGACGGAGTTATGGCTGATGACTGATGATGTCATAAAATGGACACTGTACACAACATTCTAATTCTTCAAACAAATCAAAAATTGGGTGGGGGGGATCCTAAATGGAAGTACTGTTACATACCTCTCCCAACTCCAATGGTGCTCCTGTTTATCCTGTCAGCAAGTACTCACACTAATGATACCATCGGCTTCAGTGTCCGGTTGCAATGGCAATGCTGGCAAAACAGGTAAAGCCCTTCAGATCCTTGCCTGAAAACAATTTGCTGTTTCCTAGATGCTGCCTCTAGTCTGTATTGATTTCTCAACCTGTGTTTTCACCCTGCAATTTGTGTCTGGACAATGCCTCTTGCCTTCCTCCTGGATTTGTCCCCATCTACATGTCTCTCGGGTTTTACCTCATTCTTAGACTTCTGTCTCTATCTTGGCCCCAGGATTTGTTATTTCTTACTAACAACCCCCCCCCCCTCCGACTCTGACCCATGACTGCTACATGACAATCCCTCTGTGCCTCAAAGCTGCTGTGTCTTGTTGTCAAGTGGTGACTATTCAGAGGACTGACCAGTTCAAATCTCAATTCAAAGTTCCTTGATGAAGAGCAAGACAATCCCTTAGATGTTGTGCCTTCAGTTAGCAACTGAGAATTAACTCCAGTGAATGGTTCTACAAGATTTTGGTATGTCCGTGGTGTAGTGTTGTTGGCCAATTATGCAAAAGAGAATTTGTAAGGTCAAACACTAATATTAGACATGAGGGCCTGACTCATACTCTGTTCTTAATCCATCTGAAAAGTATTCAGTTGGGTTGAGTGGTTGTTTTGTGGTAGACAGCAAGCAAGGAGTAATGTATCTATATTAACACATAGCTTTGTATGATAGAATACCTCAGACAGTGAGAGGTCCCTTTCTCAACTCAACATTTCTCAAGGTCTGAGGGAAGAAATGTTGTTTAAACTAGTAGATAGGCGTAGCTAGCAGAGTGTAATGAGGAGCAGCCTAGCTTGCCCTTCTCTATTCTAGGCTTCAATCCCTGGGTACACATGCAGCCAAACACCCAGTAGAGTAAGTAGTTAAGATCCAGAGTACTTCAGCCACACCCAAGGGCAGGGGTCAAGTCTTGGGAAAAAAAAGTGTGGGAACTCACCCAAGATTTCCACTCAAGAGCTGGTCCTGCTAATGGGAACAGTGTTCATGCTGTGAAAAAAAGTGCAGGAACACAGTTCCCACACATTCCTGCAGGACTTGAGCCCTGCCCAAGGGTATACCTGATAAGAGTGCCAGTAGCTGAGAGAGCAACATTTCCAAACCCCCTGGGTAGAGAGATACAGTTGGTGAGGGTAATGATCACAGGTAACTCACGTTCTAAGACCCATCTTGGTTTCAGGTTGGACGTAGTCCTCCATGTAACTGGAAGAGCTGCACCTTAAAATTCCTGCAGCCTGCCAATTTGTGCATTGCAGAGCATCAGCACAACAAGTATTAGAAAGTCTGCTAAGATCCAAGCAGTCTGATATACCCCCCTTTGGTAGAGAATAGTTTGTTTCCAGTTGATAAGGATGACCATAATGATTTTGAATACTGATATATATATATATATATATATATATATATATATATATATATATGCTAATATGCTGCAGAAAAAAATGTATTTTCCTTATAAGAGATATCAGCTTGCTATTTGCTTGTGACTAAGTTGAGGCCAGAAGATGCGAGATAAAGAAGAGGTTGGAAATTGGAAGACAAAACATTTGAAGAAATAAAGACTGTGCAGAAGGACGGATATATCCGGAATTTTCTGGTAGATTGGGGGAAAGGCAACATATTTATTTATTTATTTTTTCATCAACTGGTGCCAGAAAGTTAAACAAATTTGTAAATTAAATGGGAGTCATTTTGTGTAGCTCAACCACAATAAAATGAGCGAGGTTAACTAAAAGCTCTCCCCCACAGAGAGATAAAGAAAAGTAGCAAAAATAGGTTTATTAGTCCTCAGCTCAATATCAAAAAGATTGAATGGTAGATGTCTGGTGTCAAATAGAACAAAAGAAAGAAAATGAAATAACTGATGAATAATATGTTATTTATTATAGGATAATAAATGTGTTCTCGCAGGGCCCTACGGTAGCGCACAAATAGTCAAAAGGTACAATAAAATGTATAAGAACAATTAGGTGTTACTCTACAGAGCGAACATAGATAGTATTGATAATACTCTCAAATACATAGGTTAATGTAACCAATGTATCTACTATAGCTACCAGCTATATAGTGATACACTTGTGTTACTGTTGCATATATTACCGCACTTATCAGAATGATAGTGTGTCTATTGTGCACCAAATGGAGATCTATACATAAATCATATACGTTCGACCTGTAAAAAAATATATATCTGTTTGATATGGTTATTTTCAGAAAAACTTTGTATACAGCAAATATTCTATAAATAAGAGTAGTAGGTGGTAGATGAATAAAGTCTCTCCAAAAAGCAACTCTCCAATAACCGCTGTGAAACACTACAGCTGCGGTTTCACAGCGTTTATTGGAGAGTTGCTTTTTGGAGAGACTTTATTCATCTACCACCTACTATTCATATACTTCATGGATTCACATTGAAATTTATTTGCCAAACCGGTTTAGAACTCTCCACTACAGGAACATTGTCCTAAAGTCCGTTGGGGTTATACTTTATCTGCACGCTACTAATTATCTGCATCCAATGCTATCCAGCGCTTACCAGCCTCCTGCACTAGGTCAGCTGACCTGCCATCAGCTGACCTCTGATGTCAGACGCCAAGGGACAGCTCGCCGGTGAGAGCGGATGTACATCTTGCGACCATCACGTCGCCCTGGCTAGAGCGCATCTGACCATCTTCTATCTGCCTTGCCAGTGGTGCGGAGAGTGGCACAACTGTGCCAGACAATATATTCCTTTTGCAGACAAATCCAGTGTCGAGCGAAAAACCGGCATTAGCGATCCAGCATTAATATCAATTATACAAACTGATCTGTATTCCATACCTGTTACAGTATATTATCATACTTCAGGACATTCTTTTTTAGGACATTCATAGGACATTTATTTACTTTACAGGATATAATTCTACACTCTATAAGACTGTTTTTCATTTACAGGATACTTATTTATAGAATATTTACTGTATTCAAAGTTTTTCTGAAAATAACCATATCAAACAGATATATATTTTTTTTACAGGTGGGACGTATATGATTTATGTATAGATCTCCATTTGGTGCACAATAGACACACTATCATTCTGATAAGTGTGGTAATATATGCAACAGTAACACAAGTGTATCACTAAATAGCTGGTAGCTATAGTAGATACATTGGTTACATTAACCTATGTATTTGAGAGTATTATCAATACTATCTATGTTCGCTCTGTAGTGTAAGACCTAATGGTTCTTATACATATTATTGTACCTTTTAACTATTTGTGCGCTACCGTAGGGCCCTGCGAGAACGCATTTATTATCCTATAATAAATAACATATTATTCATCAGTTATTTCATTTTCTTTCTTTTGTTCTATTTGACACCAGACATCTACCATTCAATCTTTTTGATATTGAGCTGAGGACTAATAAACCTATTTTTGCTACTTTTCTTTATCTCTCTGTGGGGGAGAGCTTTTAGTTAACCTCGCTCATTTTATTGTTTATTTTGACATGATAACTAACCTCCCCTTTTTGTCAAATGTAAAAACTAATGTACTTCCGTATAATACACAGAACTCCTTGGGACAGCTCCTTAGCCAGTATGCTGAGAAGGAGATATTTACCAACATTTTGTCTGGTGTTTATTTCTTGTGTCGACGCTCAGCAGTATACAGCGGCAGTCATGCACATTTTAAGGCCTAACCAGCAGCCAGCCTTCACATTTGGTGTCAGAAGTAGGATCTGATCCCTGGACCACACTCGAGGGAAGAGCTAAGTCTGGTGAACCGACACCCCCGGCCGCCCAGGGTGACCCAGAACTGTCCAAATTAGGAGCCTAATCTCCACAAGAACACGGTAAGTCTGCTGATTTCTTTATGAATCTGAAGCTTATCTGTGTTCTTTGGGCAGTTTTGTGGGAACCTGCGAGATGGCTTATGTTGACCCTCTAGGACTTGCCCTTAGCGACAGGGAATCTCCCCCCTGTGTGTCTCAATTTCACAGAGGAGTTTTAGTCGCAGGTGACTGACTGTTTAAATCCAATCCTGCTGTTTAAATCCAAGTCCACTGTTTAGCAAATGGGGAATTGTGAGAGAACCTGTAAAATGTTTGTTTTTTTTTGCCTTGATTTTTTGATCTACTTAGTGGATACGGTCAAGGGAGTTAAAAGATGTTGAGATTTTTGTACCTTTGGTAATTTTTGTGCTTGTAACCCTAATAATTTTTGTGCCATACTGTTGATATCTCTTATATTTGTACTGATGGTAACTTTTGTGACATACTGCTGGTATTTTTACCAGCAACTTGTCTAGATTTTTTTTCTTTTTTCCTTCCATTTTTTTTACCACTGGTATTTTTGAGCTATACCAGAATGGTTTTTTTTCGCACCATCCAGTATCTTTTCGTACTAGAGGGTATCTTCGGCAACATTCAGACTTTTTGTGCCCTACCTTTTCGTATGTATCTTTATGCACCAGGTGGTAACTTTTGTTTCAGATCTTCAGATTTTGTTTGTACCTATACACACCTTTTTATTAGGTGCGGAGTATAAATTTTTGTAAGGCCGATCCTCTGAGAGATCTTGTTAATAAGGTAATTACACGGTCCTCACTACTCCTAAAAAAAAATTTTTTTTTATTTGGAGATTGTTAAACTTTGCCAGACTTGGATGAAAAGGTAGAACTGCAGTTAAATGTGTCAGTTAATTGAGCCCTTATGTTTTGTCTCCAATGAATGGAGGGGTTTTTCACAATGATAGGGGTAAAAGTGATGATACTGATGATCATGACGATGATATTACTGATGAAGATGATGATGATATTACTGATGATGATGATATTACTGATGAAGATGATGATGATATTACTGATGATGATGATTGATTATGGAATTGTACTACTGGTAACGTGGTGTATAAAAATTATCTGATATCTTTTTGTTATTGTACCAGTCCAGTATCTGTATCCCTTTTTGTGATGTTGTGGTGTATTAGCCAGTTGTGGTGTACCAAAAGATAACTTTGATTGCTATCAGAAGACAAAATATATTAATTTCCTAAAAAGTTTTGTTTTCACAGTTGCACAGGATGGATGCAAAAAAGTGTATCAGGAAATGCAATTAATTGTCTGATTATATTACAGGAGTAACAAGAGAAGAAGTTTGGCCAAGAAAATAAAATAAGATATACATAAAAAAAAGTGATCACTATTTAATTGATAAGTATTCATTTGAGTAGTTAATATCAGCTAATGGTTTAATGGATTATAAACAATGCACATTGAAGGAGATTTTTCCCAATTTTTTTTTTTTTTTTAAAGACTGGAAAAAGACTGACCAAAGTTGAGGGAAAGCAAAATGCCAGACTCAAAGGGGTGGTGACCAGTGACATAGAGGAGTGGGAGGAGAAAGGTGGGGCTTATGGGGAGAATCACAACCTCCTCTCCAGAAACGCAAAAATCACATTAGACTTGAAGGAGATTATATATATATATATATATATATATATATATATATATATATATATATATATATATATATTAATATATATATATTTACTGTTTAAAATTGAGCATGTTTATAATGCCTGCATACACAATGGGATTTACCTATGCATTCTACATTGCATTTATTTGAATAATATCCATTTTGAGTGGATAACTTTATAATGATAATTTAGTGTAATCTTGGTAGCTATGCTACTCTCAGATTATGATTAAATTGTTTTGAAATTATGAGGTTAAGAATTCAAGAGCCATGATAAAATATCAGAGAATCCATGGTTGATGCTGAGTTATAAACGAAAGCTTGTTCCAAGTGATGCAAAGATATAATACATAAAACAGAATATATGGTGACCACACGCAGAATGAAGTTCTACTGCAATAAACCACTCGACCTGAGCTGGAGGTTCAGAAAGTAGAGTTGAAGGTATTCACTGAGATGTGTAAGATATGTGAAGGTATGACACAATGAGTATGGGTACACTTTTATTACCACCCACAAGTATGGGCCTATTGGAGTAAACGTTTTCTTGAATTCTTGGGCCAACCAATCTGTAGTTTGCAATTCAAGTGTTCAAAGTCCTAGAGCTGCCAGAGAAGGTGGCCATCATGAAGATCAAACCAACATGAAGGAAACAACCTCAGAAGCCAAGGGGACTGAATGGTGGAGGAGGCTGCCCAAGATGCAGTGCCCCTGTTCTCCCACAGTTATGGTACAGAGTGTACAGGTGGATGGGGAGGTTGGATTTTTCTGGTTAGGTCTGTTGCAGGAACCAGCAATGCATGCTGAGAGAGACGAATGGAAGAAGACAGAGGTGGTAAAGGGCAAAGACGGCATCTGGAGAGTTGCTAAGAAACTGTGTGTGCCAACAGTCTTGTACCCCATGATAACATACATGGCCTCATACACTAAACAGAAGGGAACTATGTGTGTAGTAATGTCCATATATTGGGTGGCCTCAGGATTCAACAATGCAAAAAGAGAGTTTGCGCAGACTTCATTATCTGCATCTGTTGTAAAACAATAAAGGTACCTGACCAACATGCTAGAATCATCTTACCTGTTTCAGAGACTATAAGTAGACTTCATCTAAAGTGGGGCTACATAAGTATATCCTTGTCTGACTGTACTGATTCCGTAACCATGGATACAATAAATATGAGTGTGTGAGGCAGGATAATAGAGGTACGTTATAATATATATATTCTTTTCAAAAAAATTCCTGATAAAGGAAAAAAAAATCTCCAATAGCGGCAGAGCTGTATACTTTAACACTTAAAGAGCTCTCTATAATCTGAGAAGCAAAGGAAGGGGGCATAGAGCAACAGAGAACTTGCCTTTCACATTCTTTGCAGCTTCATGTAAATATTTTCTTTTACAGTTCACTGTGAACAACTTATCAGCATCACAGAGCAGAATGTACCCAATCTAGGTCAAATGTATTTCTTAAAGGGGTACTCCTGTGGAAAAAAATCAACTGGTGCCAGAAAGTTAAACATTTGTAAATGACTTCAATTAAAAAATCTTAATCCTTCCAATACGTATTAGCTGCTAAATACTACGGAGGAAATTATTTTCTTTGTGGAATACAGAGCTCTCTGCTAACATCACGAGCACAGTGCTCTCTTTAAGTACTGTCCAGAGTAGGAGAAAATCCCCATAGTAAACATATGCTGCTCTGGTCAGTTCCTAAAATGGACAGAGATATCATCAGAGAGCACTGTGCTTGTGATTCAGCAGAGAGCACTGTGTTCCAAAAAGAAAAGAATTTCCTCTGTAGTATTCAGAAGCTAATAAGTACTGGAAGGATTAAGATAGAAATAGATTAAACTATATTAAAATAGAAGTCATTTACAAATCTTTTTAACTTTCTGGCACCAGTTGATTTAAAAAAAAAAAAAAAGTTTTCCACCGGAGTACCCCTTTAACCCCTTAAGGGCCAAGGGCGTACAGGTACGCCTTTGTTCCCTGGTACTTAAGGACCAAGGGCATACCTGTACCGGCGGGGACCGAACCGGGTCGACTGTTGATATCTATCAGCAGGCACCCCGCGCAAATGCCCAGGGGGGTCATCAGACACCCCCATGTCAGCGATCGCCGCAAATCGCAAGTGAATTCACACTTGCGATTTGTGGCTATTCCAGGTCATACGGGTCTATAGTGACCCGGAAAATAAAGGGGATCGCGGATGTCCTAGACACCCACGATCCCCTTGAAGCAATAGGAGTGAGGTGGCAGGGGTGCCACCCCTCCTATCTCTGCTATTGGTGGTCTAGACGCGACCAACAGTAGCAGATCGGGGGCAGGGGGCTTTACTTTCGGTTTCCCCGTTATGCCCACCCACAATAGGCGGGGCAGGACGGGGAAACCGACAGGGACCGGCTCCGAAGATCCACTTACCCATCGGCGACGGCAGCGGGCGACGATCGGCGGCCGCAGCGGGTGACGATCGGCGGAAGAAGAGGACGGCGAAGCAGCACCCTGGATCTGACGGAAGCCGGTGAGTTACTTAGAAACATGTGGAGGGCTACAGTCTGAGACCACTATAGTGGTCCCTAAACTGTAACCCTCCAGATGTTGCAAAACTACAACTCCCAGCATGCCCAGAGAGCTGTTTAGGCATGCTGGGAGTTGCAGTTTTGCAAAAGCTGGAGGTCTACAGTTTGAGACCACTGCACAGTGATCTCTATACTGTGCACCTCCAGATCTTGCAAAACTACAACTGATAGCATGCCCACACAGCAGTTTACTGTGCAGTGGTCTCTAAACTATAGCTCTCCAGATGTTGCAAAACTGCAACTCCCAGCATGCCTAAACAGCAAACAGCTGTCTCTGCATGCTGGGAGTTGTAGTTGTGTACCTCCAGCTGTGGCATAACTACATCTCCCAGCATGCCTTTCGGAGATCAGTACATGCTGGGAGTTGAAGTTATGCAACAGCTGGAGGCACACTGGTTGGAAAATACTGAGTTAGGTAACAGACCCTAACTGAAGGTTTTCCAACCAGTGTGCCTCCAGCTGTTGCAAAAGTACAACTCCCAGCATGCACGGTCTGTCAGTACATGCTGGGAGTTGTAGTTTTGAAACAGCTGGAGGTTTGCCCCCCCCATGTGAACGTACAGGGTACATTCACACTGGCGGGTTTACAGTAAGTTTACTACTTCAAGTATGAGCTGCGGCAAATTTTTCGCCGCAACGCAAACTCCTAGCGGTAAATTCACTGTAAACCTCTGCCAGTGTGAACGTACCCTAAAAACACTACACTACACGAACACATAATAAAGGGTAAAACACTACATATACACCCCCTTACACTGTCCCCCCAATAAAAATAAAAAACGTATTGTACGGCAGTGTTTCCAAAACAGAGCCTCCAGCTGTTGCAAAACAACAACTCACAGCATTTCCGAACAGCCACTGACTGTCCAGGCATGCTAGGAGTTTAGCAACAGCTGGAGGCACCCTGTTTGGGAATCACTGGCGTAGAATACCCCTATGTCCACCCCTGTGCAATCCCTAATTTAGGAAAAAAAGACCCCCAAAATTTGTAACGCAATACCCCATATGTGGGCGTAAAATGTTCTGTGGACGCACAACAAGGCTCAGGAGTGAGAGCGCACCATGTACATTTGAGGCCTAATTTGGTGATTTGCACAGGGGTGGCTGATTTTACAGCGGTTCTGACATAAACCCCAAAAAATAAATACCCACATGTGACCCCATTTTGGAAACGACCCCCATCACGGAACGTAACAAGGGGTATAGTGAGCCTTAACACCCCACAGGTGTTTGACGAATTTTCATTAAAGTTGTATGGGAAAATGAAAAAAAAAATTTTCACTGAAATGCTGGTGTCACCCTAAATTTTTCATTTTCACAAGGGAAAATAGGAATAAAGCCCCCCAAAATTTGTAACCCAATTTAGAGAGTAAGAACATACCCCATATGTGGATGTAAAGTGCTCTATGGGTGCACTACAATGCACAGAAGAGAAGGAGCGCCATTAGGATTATGAAGAGAAAATTTGTCCGGAACTGAAGGCCACTTGTGTTTACAAAGCCCCCATGGTACCAGAACAATGGACCCCCCCCCCCCACATGTGACCCCATTTTGGAAACTACACCCCTCATGTAATGTAATAAGGGGTACAGTGAGCATTTACGCCCCACAGGTGTCTGACAGATTTTTGGAACAGTGAT
Organism: Hyla sarda; assembly: GCF_029499605.1. Taxonomy (NCBI): domain Eukaryota; kingdom Metazoa; phylum Chordata; class Amphibia; order Anura; family Hylidae; genus Hyla; species Hyla sarda. Next base: position 341,965,257 of record NC_079192.1, read on the forward strand.
CCGTGAAAATGAAAAATTTAATTTTCCATTTGCACAGCCCACTGTTCCAAAGATCTGTCAAACGCCAGGGGGGTGTAAATGCTCACTGCACCACTTTTTAAATTCTGTGAAGGGTGTAGTTTCCAAAATAGGGTCACATGTGGGGGGGTCCACTGTTCTGGCACCACGGGGGGCTTTGTAAATACACATGGCCCCTGACTACCATTCCAAGCGAATTCTCTTTCCAAAAGCTCAATGGTGCTCCTCCTCTTCTGAGAATTGTAGTTCGCCCGTAGTGCACTTCAGGTCAACTTATGGGGTACCTCCATACTCAGAAGAGATGGGGTTACAATTTTTTGGGGGGTATTTTCTGCTATTAACCCTTGCAAAAATGTGAAATTTGGGGGGAAACACAAAAAAACACAAAAACACACACAAAAAAAATTATTTTTTACATATGCAAAAGTCGTGAAACCCCTGTGGGGTATTAAGGCTCACTTTATTCCTTGTTATGTTCCTCAAGGGGTATAGTTTCCAAAATGGTATGCCATGTGTTTTTTTTTTTTGCTGTTCGGGCACCATAGGGGCTTCCTAAATGAGACATGCCCCCCGAGCTAAATTTGCTCTCAAAAAGCCAAATATCACTCCTTCTCTTCTGAGCATTGTAGTTCGCCCGTAGTGCACTTCAGGCCAACTTATGAGGTACCTCCAAACTCAGAAGAGATGGAGTTACAAATTTTGGGGGGTATTTTCTGCTATTAACCCTTGCAAAAATGTGAAATTTGGGGGGAAACACACATTTTAGTGAATTACTTTTTTTTTTTTACATATGCAAAAGTTGTGAAACACCTGTGGGGTATTAAGGCTCACTTAATTCCTTGTTAATTCCTCAAGGGGTCTAGTTTCCAAAATGGTATGCCATGTGGGGTTTTTATGCTGTTCTGGCACCATAGGGTCTTCCTAAATGCAACATGCCCCCTAAAAACCATTTCTGAAAAACGTACTCTCCAAAATCCCCTTGTCGCTCCTTCGCTTCTGAGCCCTCTACTGCGCCCGCCGAACAATTTACATAGACATATGTGGTATGTCCTTACTCGAGAGAAATTGGGCTACAAATATAAGTATACATTTTCTCCTTTTACCCCTTGTAAAAATTCAAAAATTGGGTTTACAAGAACATGCGAGTGTAAAAAATTAAGATTGTGAATTTTCTCCTTCACTTTGCTGCTATTCCTGTGAAACACTTAAAGGGTTAAAACACTTACTAAATGTCATTTTGAATACTTTTGGGGGGTGCAGTTTTTATAATGAGGTCATTTGTGGGGTATTTCTAATATGAAGACCTTTCAAATCCACTTCAAACCTGAACTGGTCCCCGAAAAATAGTGAGTTTGAAAATTTTGTGAAAAATTAGAAAATTGCTGCTGAACTTTGAAGCCCTCTGATGTCTTCCAAAAGTAAAAACACGTCCATTTTATGCTGCATACATAAAGTAGACATATTGGAAATGTGAATAAAAAAAAATTTCTTTGGAATATTCATTTTCCTTACAGAGCTTTAAAGTTAGAAAAATGCAAAATTTTCTCATTTTTCATTAAACTTTGGGATTTTTTCACCAAGAAAAGCATGCAAGTTACCACAAAATTTTACCACCATGTTAAAGTAGAATATGTCACGAAACATAATCTCAGAATCAGAATGATAATTAAAAGCATTCCAGAGTTATTAATGTTTAAAGTGACAGTGGTCAGATGTGCAAAAAAACGCTCTGGTCCTAAGGTGTAAAATGGCCTGGTCCTTAAGGGGTTAATAATAATAATTAGAATTGTAACTGAAGTGAAAAGTAGAAGCTTCCTTAAAATTAAATAGATCTAAATCATGCTATAATGAGCTTATTGATAACAAAAAATGTTTTCTAATCAATCAAATTTCTTAAAAATCAATAATCAAGAAGTTTTTCCTACAGGGGTCATCTAAATAATTGTTGCTATCATTATCACACATATTCTCTAATATCCACATTAATACACTGAAAGTGAAGTTTCATAATTATATTTGCACATTGGGTATGTGTCGTAAAAGTACACACAATTTGTGGTCCATTTATTTTAAATTAAAGGTATGTACTCCAAAATATGATAAAGGGGAGCACTTTACCTTTTCTTCATTTCGGTTGAGTCAACTTCCTGTTGACTCACGGAAATGAAGAGGGTGGGGGGGGGGTTGTTTTAAATATGTTGTGCATTCTGATTGGATCAGAATGATGTGGAGAGACATGATTCTCCATTTTGATCCTGCCAACCATGTTTAAGCAGATGCATTCAAAACGTAATCCAAAACACCAAAACGATTAATGTTATTTAACCTGTTAAGGACGCAGGGCGTATCCATACGCCCTGCATCCCGAGTCTTTAAGGACGCAGGGCGTATGGATACGCCCGTGGGAATTCCAGTCCCTGCCGCTAGCCGGTTGGGGACAGAATCGGGATGCCTGCTGAAATCATTCAGCAGGCACCCCCGGCACATCACCCCCCCCCCCCCCCCCCATGTCGGCGATCGGAGAAAATCGCATGTCAATTCAGACATGCGATTTTCTCCAATTCCGGGCTGATCGGGTCTCTGGTGACCCGATCACCTGGAAAATAGGGATGATCGGAGTTGTCAGTGACAGCCCCGATCAGCCTAAGGGATAGGAGTGAGGTCGCAGTGCTGCGATCTCCTCCTATCCCTTGCCATTAGCAGTGCAGGACAGGGGGTTGCCATGGAAACCCCCCATTCTGCCCACCCCTAGATGTCGAGGGGATCATGGGAAGAAGATGGAGGCCGGTACCTGCAGAAGAAGATGCCTGGGGACCCCGGATCTTTGCTGGATACTGGATCAGGTAGGGAACCGATGGGGGGGAATTGAAAGTGAAAGTAAAACGATCTTTACTGTGGCAACCACTAGGAAGGCCAAACTGCAACTCCCAGCATGCCCATACAGGCAAAGGCTGTCTGGGCATGCTGGGAGTTGTAGTTTTGCAACATCTGGAGGGTCACAGTTTGGAGACCACTGTTACAGTGGTGCCCAAACAGTAGCCCTCCAGATGTTGCCAAACTACAACTCTCAGCATGCCTGGACTGCCCAGGCATGCTGGGAGTTGTAGTTCTGTAACATCTGTCCCTTCAGATTTAGCAATTTTCATGAATTTTTTGAAAATTGCTGCTCTACTTTGAAGCCCTCTAATATTTTCAAAAAGCAAAAATGTCAGTTTTATGATGCCATCATAAAGTGGACATATCGTATTTGTGAATAAAAATAAAATTTATTGGGAATATCCATTTTACTTACAAGTAGAGATCTTTAAAGTTAGAAAAATGCAACATTTTCAAAATTTTCATGACATTTTGGGATTTTTCACCCAAAAAGAATGCAAGTAACGCCGAAAATTTACCACCAAAATAAAGTAGAATATGTCACAAAAAAAAATCTCAGAATCAGAATATTCGGTAAAAGCGTTTTCGCATTATTCATTCGTAAAGTGATGGTGGTCAGAATTGCGAAAAAGGGCTCAGTCCTGAAGGTGAAAAAGGGCTGCGTCCTTAAGGGGTTAATTGTATACGAAATGATGCATTACACATCATTGCCACCTTCGATCAGGGTTCTAATGAGATGTGACAAATCCTACAGATATTGGGACATTTTAAAAATGGACCCTGATATACGAGATAAGGTCCCAGAGATCCCTCTGCTGACGTTTAGAAGAGGTCGTAATTTAGGGGACATTTTGACCAAAAGCCATCTTCCACCGAGGAAACCTAGAGCCACCTGGTTAGAGCATGGACAGAAACCATCTGGTTGTTTCCCCTGTGGACATTGCAAGGCCTGTGCAAATATCAACAGGTCCCAGCATCTTGAGAATGAATCCACAGGGGAAAAATTTAGAGTAAGAGAATTTATCAACTGTTCCACGATATCAGTTATTTATTTAGCTATTTGCCCATGCTCTAAGAAATATGTAGGGAAGACAAAGAGGGCCCTGAAGACCAGAATCCTCGAGCATTTGGGGGATATTAGGCACCGAAGGGATAAGACCCTAGCCAGCCATATGTCTGAACAACATCTCGGACAGAGAGATAACCTGGTGTTTATGGGAATAGAAAAAGTGTGGCCATCACCAAGGTGTGGAGATATTGATCGGGTCCTGCTACAGAGGGAGTGCAGATGGATCTATACACTAGGTACCTGTACCCCTTCGGGTCTAAATGATCAAGTCAATTTTACCTGTTTTCTGTAGTTAGTGGGTACCTCCCTACTTGGTGACTTTAGGCAGTCAGTGGAGGCTGTAGCTAGCCTTAAGTAAGTGTCACCAATATACCAGGGACTCCTCGAGGCAAGTAGAAGGTTCAAGAGCAGGTCTGCCCATTTTAGGGCGGGACATCCTGCCTAGGGATAGGGCCCATAGCTATATCTTAGGGTCAGTCCAGGCTCCCTAGGTCCCTGCTATATCTCTCTCCTCCCCCTCCTGTTTAGGGAACCATCCCACATAGGGAGGTACTAGCTAGGGTTTTACCCCATATGTACACTCTTTGGATAAAACAAAAGAGAAAACATATAACACTAACTTTTATATGAGCTATACATCTTCCCTTCTCTGCGTGGTCATCCCTCTCCGAGCATTGGTTTTATCCAATTAAAATCTTCTATCTTCTGGAGCTATCTAATGGGCAAATATGGGCTGTCTATTAAGTCATATGATAATCCATAGAGCTTGATGACAAGAGTGCCCACAGAGTTTTTTGAGGCACCTAGATTGTCATTATTGTGCCTTTTCGATGTTTTCATGCAATCTAGTAATCGAGATTGTAGCCCTGACTCATATCTCCACTGGTGTTCATTATTTGGAGATGTGAACCAGATAGTTGCCAAATTATTATTAAGCCCGACTTCTATATAATGTATCTGACATATCCTTATTAGATTTGACTTACTTGCGTTCTGCATTCCTCCCTGTGCATAGAAGTAGAAGCTCTGGCTGAGCTTTGTAGGTTATGCATAAAAGCTCTTTGACTTTAGCCTCAATCACGTGACCTATTGTTTACAAACCACGGCCGTCATGTGACAGCGCGTCACCTGACTACTGCCGCCCCGATGTGACGTTTCGGAAGGCGGGGCGGAAGTGCCGCGCGCTCTGCGGTGAGCGCATATAACGTCACACGCCGAGATCCCAGGTACAGTAGCGCACAGTAGCTTGGGATTCTCGGAACGGCGCATCTAAACTGTAAGTAGCCGCTTAGCGGAGTACAATCTTTTTTTCAGGTACAAAACCGGATTATACTGATGGGGATTCCTATATATGTGTTTTCTCCTTTAGGTACGTTTGACCCTGTCACCAGAACAGTGAGTGTAGTACCTTTATGTGTAATTGTGGTTATAGTATGCCTGAGGCAGCACCTTACATAGTTACATAGTTAGTACGGTCGAAAAAAAGACATATGTCCATCAAGTTCAACCAGGGAATTAAGGGGTAGGGGTGTGGCGCGATATTGGGGAAGGGATGGGATTTTATATTTCTTCATAAGCATTAATGTTATTTTGTTCCATAAATGTATCTAATCCTGTTTTAAAGCTGTTAATTGTTCCTACTGTGACCAGTTCCTGAGGTAGACCGTTCCATAAATTCACAGTCCTCACGGTAAAGAAGGCGTGTCGCCCCTTGAGACTAAACTTTTTCTTCTCCAGACGGAGGGAGTGTCCCCTCGTCCTTTGGGGGGGTTTAACCTGGAACAGTTTTTCTCCATATTTTTTGTATGGGCCATTAATATACTTATATACATTTATCATATCCCCCCTTAAACGTCTCTTCTCAAGACTAAACAATTGTAACTCTTTTAATCGCTCCTCATAGCTAAGATGTTCCATGCCCCATATTAGTTTAGTCGCGCGTCTCTGCACCCTTTCCAACTCCGCAGTGTCCCTTTTATGGACAGGTGCCCAAAACTGAACAGCATATTCCAGGTGAGGCCGTACCAATGCTTTATAAAGGGGGAGTATTATGTCCCTGTCCCTTGAGTCCATGCCTCTTTTTATACATGACAATATCCTGCCGGCTTTGGAAGCAGCAGCCTGACATTGCATGCTATTCTGTAGTCTGTGATCTACAAGTACACCCAGATCCTTCTCTACCAGTGACTCTGCCAGTTTAATCCCCCCTAAGACATACGATGCATGCAGGTTATTAGTACCCAGATGCATAACTTTACATTTATCCACATTGAACCTCATTTGCCAAGTGGATGCCCAGACACTTAGTCTATCCAAGTCATCCTGTAACTTATGCACATCCTCTATAGACTGTACCGTGCTACAAAGCTTGGTGTCATCTGCAAAGATAGAAACAGAGCTGTTAATACCATCCTCTATATCATTGATAAATAAATTAAACAACAGCGGGCCCAGTACTGAACCTTGGGGTACACCACTAATTACCGGGGACCAATCAGAGTACGAATCATTGACCACCACTCTCTGGGTACGATCCATGAGCCAGTGTTCAATCCAGTTACAAACTAAAGTTTCCAAGCCCAAGGACCTTAACTTACCTGTCAGACGTCTGTGAGGGACAGTATCAAACGCTTTGGCAAAATCCAGAAACACTATATCCACAGCCATTCCTCTGTCAAGGCTTCTACTCACCTCTTCATAAAAGCAAATTAGATTGGTTTGACAACTTCTATCCTTAGTAAACCCATGCTGGCTATCACTTATAATACAATTATCCCCTATGTATTCCTGTATGTAATCCCTTATAAGTCCTTCACACAATTTACCCACAATGCACATTAAACTTACCGGTCTATAGTTTCCTGGGGAAGACCTAGAGCCCTTCTTGAAGATTGGCACCACATTCGCCTTGCGCCAGTCTCTTGGCACAATACCAGACACCATAGAATCTCTAAATATCATGAACAGGGGTACAGATATTACTGAACTTACCTCTCTAAGAACTCTTGGGTGTAGTCCATCCGGCCCTGGGGATTTGCTTACATTTATATCACTTAACTTACCTTGTACCATCTCTACATTAAGTCAGTTCAGTACATTACATGATGTGTTACCAGCACTGACCTGGCCAATGTCAGCTCCTTTTTCCCTAGTATATACAGAACTAAAGAACCCATTCAGTAGCTTCGCCTTCTCTTGATCGCCTGTGACAACCTCCCCATTATCATTATTAAGGGGTCCTACATGCTCTGTCCTTTTTTTTTTTGCATTTATATATCTAAAAAAATATTTAGGATTAGTTTTGCTTTCTTTGGCCACCTGTCTCTCATTTTGAATTTTTGCTGTTTTTATTAAATTTTTACAGATTTTATTAAGCTCTTTGTACTGTTTAAATGTTATCGCTGACCCATCAGATTTGTATTTTTTGAAGGCAATTTTTTTGTTGTTTATTGCTCTTTTAACATCATGTGTCAGCCATGTAGGATTTAGTTTTAATCGTTTATATTTGTTCCCCTTTGGTATATATTTAGCTGTATAGTTATTTAGAGTTGATTTAAAGATGTCCCATTTACCTTCTGTATCAGTATTTGAGAACACCTCCCCCCAGTCTATGTCCTGTAGTGCAGCCCTCAGCCCAGGGAAGTTTGCCTTTTTAAAGTTATATGTTTTTGCCTTTCCCGCCTGTCTTTGTTTTCTACATTTTAAGTCAAAAGTAACTATATTGTGGTCGCTATTACCAAGGTTTTCCCGCACAGTTACATTACCAATCAGCTCTGCGTTGTTGGAAATGATCAGATCCAACAAGGCATCACTTCTTGTTGGGTCCTCCACAAACTGGCCCATAAAATTATCCTGCAATAAATTTAGGAATTGTCGCCCCTTTGTAGTTTTAGCCAACCCCGGACCCCAATCTATATCTGGATAGTTAAAATCTCCCATTATTACCACTGTACCTGCTCGGAACTTGTGTCTGATTTTCTTTACAGGTGGACTCCTGATGTCCTGTTCTATTACAGGTGCTCTTATACAGTTTTGCCATGATTTTAAGATTCTTTCACCTACTATCTGTTAATAGGGTTCTCTTGATACCGAAAATAATTATTATAGGGTATCTGAGTTTTGCTGATTTGCCGCTCCTGAAGATGCCACTTACTGGTGGCAGAAACGCATTGAGAGCTATGAGAACTACACCCTACTAAATTGTATTTATCACATGCTGGAGAGCGATATATGCCTCGACCAGCATATTTAATCTTTTGTTTTGGGTTATATTTGAGCACTATAATTTGGTGATATTTTAACTTTTCCCTATTAAAAGTTAAGTATTAATGCACCTCCCAGGGAATTAGAAATGATTTCCTTATAATTTTGCTATCTATGCTGGGAGTCTACTCATGCTCCTAGCAGGCAATTCCAATATCTAGCAAGGTCTCCAATCATCTTCAGGGGGTGGGTCACCACTGAGGATGATCGCTGCCATGTTTTTTCAGGACATCTTCATGCTTAGAAAGCCCTGAGGTTTATGCCTGACAGGTTTCCTGTCAGGTGTAAACTAGGGCGTACTGTGCACTCTGTTTTCCCGAACAACAGTTACATGCACATAGGCGATATATTTACCATGAAACCTGACTCTTATCGCATTTTGGTGTTACTGACACGGCTTCAGAGCATCAGATTACTCAGGTCTGGGCACCATCCTGTCCGTTTCAGGGGTGTCCTATGCCCATGGCTGTTACTGACTAGTGTTGAGCGGCATAGGCCATATTCGAATTCGCGAATATTCGCGAATATATGGACGAATATTCGTCATATATTCGCGAATATTCGCATATTCGTTATATTCTCGTTTTATTTTCGCATATGCGAACATTCGCGTATGCGAAAATTAACATAAGTAAAAATTAACATACACAAAATTAGCATACACGAAAATTCGCATATGCGAAAATTAGCATGTGCTAATTTTCGCATATGCGAATTTATGCGCGCCAGTCTCACACAGTAGTATTACAGCCTTCTTTACACCACACAAGCTGGAAGCAGAGAGGGATGATCACTGTGATGTGTACTGTGAAGAAAAAAAAAAAAAAAAAAAACGAATATTCGTAATTACGAATACATAGCGCTATATTCGCGAAATTCGCGAATTCGCGAATATGCGATATTCGCGAATAATATTCGAATTGCGAATATTCGCGAGCAACACTATTACTGACACATTTTCAGAGCAGTTGTTGCGTGGAAAAATTTATGTCATGTAGTACATGGTCCAGTACATTTTGGGCACACTGTCTTGGTGCGTCTGATTATTATGGAACTGGTCGGTCTTATGTAGATAAGGTTCAGTTCTTCCATAAAAATTCTTGGTTGGTCACGGTGGTTGGTAGCTTCACGTAGCGTCAGGTTGCGTCCCACAAGTTCGGGTGCCTTTTTCAGTTTCTAGTACACTAACTCAGTCTCTTTAGTCAGCTATTCTGGGGTTTGGTGTTTTTTCAGGGAACTTGTTTCAGTGACGCTCGAACACAGCTTGTTGACATGTCAGTAGGTTCGGTTAGGTAGATTTGTTGTACATAATATTCTCATCTAATGTTCATTTCTTACCGGCACCCTATTCTGGACCGGACAGGTGGATCTATGGCAAGATGTCTCAGCCTTCAGATATCGAGGATTCCCTGTCAGTTCCAGAGACTCCGGCTAGGAGTTCTGAACGAGGAGCTACGTCCTCAGCTTACCATGTGGGGACCATCCCTAGGCTGATGGATGAATTGCGTAGAAGGAAATTCCATTTCCAGCTTCAGCACGCAAGGCCGAACTTTATAAACTGTTGATGGCAGAAACTCCGGCTGGGAGTAGTCAGCCAGAGTCTTCAATCCAGGCTTCCCTAGCACAACTGCATTCAATGATGTCCCCCATGATGGCCTCATTGTCTGTAGTGCAGTCCAGACTTAAGGCTCTGGAGCAGAGAGGTGTTCAGGACACACCGGCTCCTGTGACTCATGTATTGCCTTCCCCTTCTGTGCCTAGTACATAAGGTAGGCAGGCAATTCCACCAATGATTTCTCCCATTCACCTCATACCGGCAGCCTTACACAAAGATATACTGGATGGGAAGGATATCAATCTAGCATCCTTGCTCATTTCCTAACAGGATTTGTCGGACACAAAAACCGTAGCCTGTGGAGAGTTGTCCGTTGTCTTAAATAGCAAGGATGCTAGACTCAGCTATGACAAACTCATGTATGTTGAGTTTAAGGCTAAGTCAACACTGAGTTGTTTTGCAACAACTTTGCGGGTTTAAAATCCCCAGCATGCTCAGTTTGTCAGTCTATATCCCACACGGCAGCCTGGTAGACAGGGCTGAATCAACCTGCAGAGCCGAATACTAGCAAAAGCTTAAATCAGTTGCCTGCGACTGGTCAGAAATCGACTCCTTCTGTGGACAAGTTGGGGCGCCCGGTCAGGTACCTCGGAAGGAGTCAAATTTGTAACAATTATAACCTATCAGCTTGCAATTACAGCAACTGCAGGCTGTTGTATGTCTGTTTCTTGTGTTACAGAGCTCACCCCAGCATGGTGTGCTCTCAGAAAAATCAGGCATGACTAGACGGGGTACAGATCCCTGCTTTGAGTAAGATCCTAGCAGGACACCCCAACACTAACTGGATGACATGGTTGATAAACGGTTTTGTGGAAGGTTTCCACACAGGTCTGGTGGCGCAACCCATGTGCACGTTCGAATGCACCAACCTGTTGTCTTCAGCTAACGACCCTGAAACAGTCACTCAGCTTCTACAGAATGAGTTACATAGAGGCTACATGATGGGCTCATTTACGTGTTTACCTTTCGACACGTGGAGTGTAAGCCCGATTGGCATTGTATGTGGTATATTCAGCAACAAAAAACGTCTAAATTACGACTTGTCAGCACCATATTCATCGGTCATACCCAGCATCAATTCTCTTATCCCGTCTGAAGAGTTCACAATGCACTACAGCATCAATTGATGAGGCTATTCAGATCATTCTCTGCCTAGGTCAGGGTACCTAGGTCAGGGTAGTTGGTTGTCGAAGGCTGATATAGTGGACACTTTTAAGCTATTACCGATTTGCCAGGATCTCTGGAACTGGTACGGGGTTACGTGGAATAGTGGGTATTATTTTGCTACCAAGTTAACTTTTGGTTCTAAGAGCAGTCCCTGGCTATTTGACCAGCTTGCTCAGGCTTTGCATTGGGCTCTCATCTATGTTGCAGGTTGTGACTATGTTATTCATCGGGATTACTTCCTTATACTGGAACCACCGAGTTTGGAGCCTGAGGGGCTGGGAAAGTTGTTGGGTCTGTATTTATACTTTTACTGCATTTATACATTGTAATATTATCCCTCACAGTTTTATAATGTTGTATTAAAATAATAGAATGTGCAAAATGTACAAGGAAAAAATAAGTAAGGTAGGAGTCTTGGATTATTGAACTACAATCGCATCAACATACCTTGCAGATAATAAGACTCTATTTTGCAGACATGTCAAGGTACAACGTATCTTATTTTTATGCCACATGTATAAAACATTTAAAGCTATCTGTATACGCCATATTTGTAGTGTGAATAATTTTTGGGACAAAGCTCATGCAGAGCTCTATAAATACACATCTGGGCCACAGGAATAATATCGCTATTTGTTTATACTGCTATGCAAAAGCATGTGCAAGAAAGAAACCCATCTATCTATTCTTGGTTTGCTACTTATTTGTTTGAGCTTAAAATACATTAATTGTTAATGATTTACCATTGAAGATGCAGCAAGTTTCATTCATGGTTTTACACTGTATGACCTTGTATGACAATTGTAAGAATAAATAATACAGAACATGCAAGAGAATGCAGTCATAACAGCAGTGGTGTTGCTAGGGTTGGTGTCACCCGGTGCGGTAGAAAATGGTGTCACCCCATACCTTCCCCCCCCAGTAAGTTTTTAGCCTGTTGTGACAGACACCACTGGTGTAGCGCATTGTGAGAAATTCCAGTATAATAATCAGATATACCAGTTGCCACAGAATAGGAAAGTGTTAAAATGTTTTCACCATTTAAATATACAGCTCCCAGAATTACTTAAAGGGGTACTCCACTGGAAAACATTTAATTTGATATCAACTGGTGCCAGAAAGTTAAACAGATTTTTAAATTACTTCTATTTAAAATTTTAATGCTTACAGTACTTATCAGCTGTTGTATTCTCGACAGGAAGTTGTGTAGTTCTTTCCAGTCTGTCCACAGTGCTCTGTCTGTCAATGTTAGGAACTGTCCAGAGCAGGATAGGTTTGCAATGGGGATTTGCTCCTACTATGGACAGTTCTTGACATGGACAGAGGTGTCAGCACAGAGCACTGTGGTCAGACAGAAAATTAATTAAAAAAAGAAAAGAACTTCCTGTGAATCACTTATACAGCAGCTAATAAGTACTGGAAGGATTAAGATTTTTAAGTAGAAGTAATTTATAAATCTGAATTTGAGTAGAAAACAGACATGGTGCACATCTACAATCTTGTATAATGATCTGATTGCTTCACAGCATAATATCAAAAACTAACAGGTTGTTAGTATACATTTTTGATCAAAAAGTACAAGCCCACTCGCCACATCAAGGCCACCTATTTAGAGTGTGTCCCTAACGTCCCAAGCATAAAATGGCGTAGCACTGGGCGGCGACCACCACCGCCGCGACACCAGTGCCCACGGGGGGAAACGACCCACCAGCAGAGCGGCCCCAATGCCACTCAAACCAGTCTATGGGTCGCACCCCCCCGCAGACACGGCGCCACGGCAGCAACGGACGCCGCACAGCACCACACCAGTGTGAACAAGGTATAATAGCTCACTTACCATGCTCTCCCAGTCAGACTGGTAGGCTGCTAGGAAAGAAATGGCCCAGGTGTAGCTAACTACTACTTATATAGGGTTGGGCTGAGGGGGTGGGGAAGAGTGCAGCACATGTTCAAAAATAAAAAAAAGGAGGGGATAGAAAACACAGTGTGAATTCGGGTAGAAAACAGACATGGTCGCACATCTACAATCTTGTATAATGATCTGATTGCTTCTCAGCATAATATCAAAAACTAACAGGTTGTTAGTATACATTTTTGATCAAAAATTACAAGCCCACTCGCCACGTCAAGGCCACCTATTTAGAGTGGGTCCCTAACGTCCCTAGCATAAAATGGCATAGCACTGGGCAGCGACCACCACCACCGCGACACCAGTGCCCACGGGGGGGGGGGGGGGGGGGGGGGGGAACGACCCACTGGCAGAGCGGCCCCAATGCCACTCAAACCAGTCTATGGGTCGCACCTCCCCGCAGACACGGCACCACGGCAGCAACGGACGCCGCACAGCACCACACCAGTGTGAACAAGGTGTAATGGCTCACTTACCCATGCTCTCCCAGTTTTCTACCCGAATTCATAATTTATAAATCTGTTTAACTTTGTAGCACCAGTTGATTAAAAAAAATGTTTTCCAGTAGAGTACCCCTTTATGCAGTGGTAAGGTTATGCTGGGAGTTGTAGATTCACTCATCATAACTGTAGAACTGACAAGTGACTACAGCTCTGATAGGACATAGTGAGGAGAACGTACAATGATATCAGTGACTACCGGTGACGTCTTCTCTATAGTCTTCCCTTATCTAATTCAGATGGTACATACCGCCTGGTCCAGCTAAAACTTCTGTCTGTAGAATGTGACGCCCAGACGTCTCTTCACTATGTCAGCGCATTCTTATCCTCTATATGAAAACAATTATTATTATAAACCTGTCAGACACTGTATCCTCTAAATATAATACTACTATACACTATACCCCTGAATATAATACCTCCACAGACTGTACCCTCTAAATATAATACTACTATACACTACTCTGTTTGATTATAAACCTTCCATACACCATACCCACTGAATATAATACTACCACACATCTGTACATTCTGAATATAATCCCAACACATACTGTACCCTCTGAATATAAATCTGCCACATACTGTACCCTCTGAATATAAATCTGGTGGTGTTACTAGTGGATGATGGGGGTGCTAGTACTGGGGGGGGGGGTGTTGCTGGAGGATGATGAGGGTGCTACTGGCAATCCCCCCTGGCAGTATCACCCCCATCATCCATCGGCAGTATCATCCTCCTGGCAGTAGCATCCCCATCATCCACCATCAGGATCTGCTGATGGAGGTGCTGCTGCTGGGAGGGTTTGCTGGTGGATGATGAGGGTGCTATTGCCAGGGGGGAGCATTAGGTAGGCAGCAGTTCCCACACTTAAGGTTGGTAGCAGTCCCCCCACATTAGGTAGGTATCAGTTTCCCCAAATTAGGTAGCATAGATTCCCCACATTTGGTACCAGTTACCCCACATTAGGTAGTAATTTCCCCACATTAGGTAGCACAGATTCCCCACATTAGGTAGCACAGATTCCACACATTAGGTAGCACAGATTCCACACATTAGGTAGCAGTTTCCCCACATTAGGTAGCACAGATTCCCCACATTAGGTAGCAGCTATCTCACATTAGGTAGCAGTTTCCCCACATTAGGTAGCATAGATTCCCCACATTTGGTAGTAGTTTCCCCCCCATTAGGCCGCAGGTTCCCTTGCATGTTCCCCACAATAGGTCAAAGTCTCCCCACATTAGATCGCTGGTTCAAACAACCCCCCCCCCCCCACAAACAAAAAACACACACACACAATACAGAGACACATACAGATAGATAGAGAGAGACACACACACACACACACAGTCAGAGACACACACACTCACAGACAGACAGAGAGAGACACACACACACACACACACACAGAGTCACACGCAGTCACACACACACACAGAGTCACACACACACACAGAGTCACACACACACAGTCACACACAGACAGAGAGCCACGCACAGACAGAGAGCCACGCACAGACAGAGAGCCACGCACAGACAGAGAGCCACGCACAGGCAGAGAGCCACGCACAGGCAGAGAGCCACACACAGGCAGAGAGCCACACACAGGCAGAGAGCCACACACAGGCAGAGAGCAACACACAGGCAGAGAGCCACACACAGACAGAGATAGCGACAGACAGACACACACACACAGACACACACACAGAGACACACTCACAGACAGAGAGACACACACTTACAGACAGAGAGACACACACACAGAGACAGAGAGTCACACACACACACACAGTCACACACAGAGTCACACAGACAGAGTCACACAGTCACACACACAGACAGAGAGTCACACACACAGACAGTCACAAACACAGTCACACACAGACAGAGTCGCACACACACACACAGTCAGAGAGTCACACACACACACAGTCACACACACACAGACAGAGTCACACACAGAGACAGTCACACACACACAGAGTCACACACACAGAGTCACTGTCACACACACACACAAACAGACAGAGACACACAAAAAGAGATCGAGTGAGACAGACACACACTCACTTACCCATCCAGCAAAGCGTTCCTTCTCTCCGGGCGCTCTGCGAGTGACGCCATTCACGTCCTCCTGCACGGCCCTGCGGAGTGACGTCGGGCTGGCGCTACAGAAGACGTGGGGGCGCAGGCCGGTTCACTGTGCAGGTGATGGGGGGGTGCTACTAGTACGGAGACAAGTGAGACAGCGCAAGTGGGGGGGGTGCTATTACAGAAACAGCGCAAGTGAGGACCGGGGGCGTACTTGGTGTCACCCCATCAGGATGGTGTCACCCGGTGCGGGCCGCACCCCGGTCGCAACGCCACTGCAGAACAGTTGGCAAAGTAAAAGGTCTGGCTCCTCATTCTACGTCAATAAATAAACAAGCATTGTTGACAGCAAATCACATACAGTCCGTATGATGCTCTATCCCTTTCTGAAACCAAGAACTTCCCAGAGTACAACAAACCAGGAGATAAACAGGAGGAACTCACCAGTATCTATGCACAATTCTTCTTTTTATTAATGCAAAACAGGACATACAGACATAGCAGGATCTGGCATGGGTTTTGCAATCAATCACTTTACAGGGTGAAAGCTGTTTCATGCCATCAGAGGCATTTCCTTAGACCCAGGTCTTGCTTTGCCTGTATATCCTATTTTGCATTACTAAAAAGATTTTGCACAGATATGTTCCTCTCCTGCTTTGTTGAAAGAATAAATAATAATAGGTTTTGTGTCACAACATATACTGTGCATATTGGATAGGATTTAGTAATATTGGTACACAATGTTTCCCAGGGCAGCATGTGTCAGGTTAATCCAACAGGCTCAAGCGCAGTTGATGAATCTACAAGCCTTGGTAAAGGGGTTTTCAAGAACCCAAGTACCCAATGGCTGAGCTTCAAAGATCCTGTGTGCAGATGGGAAAAACTTCCAAAAGATCAACCATCACAGCAGCATTCCAGAATCTGGGCTTTATGGCAGAATGGCTAGAAAGATGCATCTCCTCAGTAAAAGACACATACAAGTGTCCTGGAGTTTGCAAAAAAAAAAAAAAAGCCCCTAAAAGACTCTTAGATTGTGAAAAATAAGATCATTTGGGCTGATGAAACCGAGATAATACTTTCTGACCTCAATTCTAAGCATCAAGTATGGAGAAAACTGGGCACTGTTCACCACCTGCCCAATAGCATCCCTGCAGTTAAGCATGGTGGTGCCAGCATCATGCTGTGGGGTTGTTTTTCCGCAGTGGGACCAGGAGACAGGTCAATATCAAGCGGAAGATAAGTACAGAGATAGTATTAATAAAAAACTAATATAGAGTGCTTTGGACATCAGACTGGGCCAAAGGTTCAACTTCCTAGAAGACAATGACTAAGCACACAGCCAAGACAATACTGGAGTGGATTAGGGACAACTCTGTGAATGTCCTTGACCTTGAGTGGCCCAGACAGAGCCCTGACTTAAACTCAATTGAATGTTGATGATCCCCATCCTAAATGACAGAGTTTGAGGTATGCAAACCTTGCTGCATCACACCTAAACACATTGGAGGCTGTATTTGCTGCCTAAGGGTTTTTATTTTTATAAAAAATTTTTTTTTACTTAGTACTGAATAAAGAGTCTAAATAAGAAAAGTATAAATAATGGGTGCAAAATGATGCAGAAAAAAAATTCTAGCACACATAAACATAACATAATAGGGAATAAGTGGAAGGGTCTGAAAACTTTCTGCCTGCACTGTATATTTCTGTGCTCGGACGTGAGACTAAAATCCTATGTGAGTATTCCTGTTCAGGAGAGATGTAACTCCAAGAAACATTTCTAATAGAAAAGCTATAGGAGAAAACAAAATATTCAGCTCACCTCTGATATTTGCATACACGGATCCTCACCTGGCCCAATGATAAACATTATGGACCCCAGGAACGATGAAGACTTCATCCAGCACTGCTGAAAAAGCGAAACGTTTATTTTTACTAGTGTTGAGCGGCATAGGCCATATTCAAATTTGCCATATCTTGCGAAAATATATGGATGAATATTCGTAATATTCGCGTTATATTTTCGCATATTAGCATATATTAGCATTAGCATATACGAAAATTAGCATAAACAAAAAATTGCATATGCGAAAATTAGCATATGCAAATTTTCCCATATGCGAAAATTCTCACGCCAGTCTCACACAGTAGTATTAGAGCCTTCTTTACACCACACAAGCTGGAAGCAGAGAGGGCTGATCACTGTGATGTGTACTGTGAAAAAAAAAATACGAATATTCGTAATTACAAATATTTAGTGCTATATTCGTGAATATTCGTGAATTCACAAATATGCGATATTCGCGAATAAAATTCGCATTGCGAATATTCGCGAGCAACACTAATTTTTACATAATAAAGCATAACTAAAAGAATGACAGTGAGGTTTCATACACTTCACTAACAGCAGTCACGTACCTAACTTCTGAAGAATATTGACATTGCCCAAGATCAACTTATTTTTAACTGCACCAAATTATCTCTGATACCAACTGTCAAGTCAAGCCAAGTTAGTAATTTGGGGAGATTTCTGTAACATGTTGGTACATATTGCACTTCATTTTACAGAACTAGAGTTTGTGTAGGTTCTTTGAGTTTATCAATCTGGTATTGAATATACAATTTTAAATTATTATTCTAGATATACATTATTTTATTCCAAAACAATGAGATTGGAATGAAAGATAAACATTTTGAAATGCTTGACATCACAACATTGTTGTAAACATTTTTGCATAATCCTCATTTTATGTGAAAAAAAATTTGACTTTTCCAGTGTTTTGTGCAAACATTTGTAACTATGTTATGCCTGTCGTCTGGTGCCTGTCATCAAATATCCACTTTGTCCATTCAATCCTCTAAGTACACCCATTTCTCTGGGACCTTCCACTATCCATGTGCATCATCCGTGAAGCACGGGTGCTGCACAGATATCACTGGTGGTCCCAGCAACAGGACCCCTGAGATCAGACATCTTATCCCCTATTCTTTGGATAGGAGATAAGATGTCTGTGGGAAGAGTACCCCTTTAATTTCACTATGTGCACGATACTCAAAAATAGGGCTGGTTCATTCACACTACACTAACAATGTCTATCCAAAGCTTCTCAGTCTGTCTACTTGAGGGACTACTTACTCGGGCCAGGAGAATGCTGTTGTGGTCACACATGTGGCCTTTATGCCATGGAAACAGTCACAACTCTACCAGGGCAGCTCCTCACAGTCCACCCTCCCTATTAGAAAATGAATTTGCCCCAATCTCCCACCCCTGCCCTCAAGCTTTTCTTCAGGGTACTGGCATGTTCCTTCTACATAAGTTATCATATAGATAACTGTAATAAACTATACTAACATCTTCTAGTACAGAGAAATACAATTTACAGACACTAACAATATATCTCAGTAATCTTTACCACTTGTATACACTTGTATACATACCCCCTGTTTGTCCATTGCAGTTCTCTACAATAGTACAGGTATCTTGTGAATTCTAGCAGTAAGGGTTCTAATAACTTGCAGTCATGTTTTTATAAAAAATCTGAACTACTACAAAACTGATGGGGGAGTTTAAAAGGAGTGAAAATCACTTTGTAAGTGATCTTAAAAAAAAGTATGTCTCGATGGTCAGTTTGAAGTGGAC
Organism: Hyla sarda; assembly: GCF_029499605.1. Lineage (NCBI taxonomy): Eukaryota > Metazoa > Chordata > Amphibia > Anura > Hylidae > Hyla > Hyla sarda. The sequence goes on from NC_079192.1 coordinate 341,984,401, forward strand.
CTGCCAGCAGGAAAACAGGGGTGCAAATGAACGCATAGCTGGTTAGGGCTACTTGATTTAATGTGTTTGGATCTCCACTGATACCATATTGTTGGCCTATCCTAATGTCAGGGTGGATATCCACGTTATGTTAAACTGCCCCTGGCATTTTTGAGGAAAAGCCAGAAGTGGACCCATCAGGAGAAGGATAAGTCCTCCCTTTATATTTTCTCTCCTTTTAAATCCTGCACAGTGGTTTTTAAGTGTATTTTAAATGTATGCATTCTTTTTTGCATATATGTTTAATAAAATTCCTCTACACTTGATTCAAAATACGCGTCTTCCCTATTAATACATTTTGTATTGTGTATATCTTACACCCCAGTGGCGACTCTGTGTTATCAAGTCATTGTTATCAAGAAAGCTTTTTATCAAAGTATCTTCTGGTCAGCAAGCTACCTCTTCAGTTACTCAAAATGTTAAACATATGTTTAGTCTTTTATGTGTTGTGAGAGCCACACCTACCCGCTGCCTTGACTATTTATATGGCATGTTATAGTTTTTTGTTTCTATAAAGTTGAGTTTACATTGAGAGGTGCAGTGACAACAATGGACCCCATACGACAACCTGAGTTGTGTCTAACTGCAAGCTATCCTTTCATGGGACACCAGATGGTCTTAATGCCCAACACCCTATAAAGAATCCCACTGTTAATTTGTTTGGGTTTAATAATCCTAGTTTTGAGGGATTCAGTTTTAATTGATGTTACTATGCGGTCACTGTATTTGTATTTCATGTCCCTATGCAAGATTGCAATGTCTGTACTTTGTTTTCGCCGGAAAACAATAAAAATTGTTATGTTAAAAAAAAGAAAAAGTAAGAAAGCTTTTTATAATCTAAATCTAATCTAATAATATATGAATATACAGAATGTAAATCTGATTGTACAGATATATGACACTCAAAAGGTGCTGTGGTCAAATAACACAGGATGTTTTATTTACAATCCTCTTATTAGTCATATTAGTTTAATATAGATTTTTCCATTAAATGTTAACAACCAGTATGTCCACTATATCAATCTTAGAAATAAATATATTATTATGTTAATTTGAACAATAGCTTTTACTGGGAGCATGAATGATTTATAGAACCAATTCATCATAACGTCTTTGTCCTACTTCTGAAAGCTGAGCGAATTAACCTCAGACTGTAGTTTCTTTGCAATCGCTGCAATAAATGGTGCGACCAACATAGATTAGATAGAGGACAAATCTCTCTACAGTCAGTCACATAAAAAGTGGCAATTAGAAAACTGAGTTTCTTTTTAACCATTCATTTCTAATTTTCTACTGGACAATAAAGTGTACAGTTCAGTCATTAAAACTCTCAGTATGTTATTGGACCATGAGAAGAAACTGAATTATTCAGAAGAAACCTAAAAAATACAAGAAGAACATAACATCTCAGTCAGTTCAGATTTGGACACATGGCCCAAAGTAACTTATACACACCAAAGAGTGTTTCCAACAAAACCACCTCTTAGTGCAGGCATTCTATGCATGGAACGCCGAGGAGGAATAATCAAAGCAATGATCCAACACAATGGTATCACAGTAAAAGCATTGTTCTTTATTTTTTCATAATGACACATCCAGTACAGAAAAGTAATGATGTCTTATGTGTTTGGCCTCAAATAGCCTTTATTATAACATTTCATCAGGACCCCAAGAACTGCAAGGCAACAGTGCTAACCACCAGCTACTGTGGGATGTCTTTCCTCTCATGTATATATAAAAGAAAATTGTAATGCTGCATACTATAGTTAGCATTGCTAAAACCTATTATCTTTTCACTAGCAGTTGTAAAATGTTATGTCATCCGAATATGGAACCAGCGACCATAATGTTTAATCATCATATTACCTCTTCTATGTTTCTTTAGTTTTAAAAGCCCTCTTGAAGTCTACTAGTGACTCTCCACTTTTCTCGGACCAGGCTGCACCTCTCCGCTTTTCTCGGTTCTGTCTCTGTTCACAACCCACCAGCACATATCAGCATTAGGCTCTACAGAGAAGCACATTAATGTACAGGACCTTCTTATGTAAAACTGGCAGGGACTGACACCACAACCGTGTACAAATGACAAGGCAGAGGAGAACATGTGACCACATAAGAGAAAAAAGCGCTGTCTACAAAGTATAGCCAGAATACCGCCCTGCACGAGAAACTGTACATGATTTTTACTTCAAAGGCTGTCTACAACATCTGAAAACCTACAACTGCAAATACTTATATGATTATGGTAGCTGCTTGTGAAGCAAAAGAAAAATAAAAGAAAAACCAAAACATCAAGTCTTTCATCACGCTTCAACAGATGTAAAAGATGAACTATGCAATCAAAGTATAATTGTTTAAAGAGGTAAAAAAAAAATTTTCAAATCCACTGGCTCGAGAAAGTTAAATAGATTAGTAAATTACTTCTATATCAAAAATCGTAATCCTACCAGTCCTTATCAGCAGAGGAAGTTGTGTAGTTCTTTTCAGTCTGACCACAGTGCTCTCTGCTGATACCTCAGTCTGTGTTAGGAACTGTCAGGAGCAGAAAAGGTTTGCTATGGGCATTTGCTCCTGCTCTGGACCAAAGGCTTAAGTTTTGCACTATCCTTTTTGAACCATCCCCCTCCCCCTTGTAAACATCCCCCTCCCCCATTTTGCAAATGATACTTGACTGTGTAAAGGGGTTATCACAATAGAGGACAGTGCACTGTTACAAATGGATCTGGATAGGTTAAAATCATAAGGAAAGGGATATATGAATTATGATTGACAGTAAATTTTATAATTTGTAACCAGTGTCAGCCAGCTGCTGCTATGGTAACTAACATCATGGGGTGCATCAAAAGGGGCATAGATGTACACAGCAAAAATAAAGTTTTCTCAGTGTACAAATCAATAATCAGATAGGACATGGAATACTGTGGACAGTTTTAGGCAATATTGTACTGAAGCTGGTTCTTAAAACTTTCAACCAGAGTAATACATGGAATGAGATGACTACAGTACTCAAAGATATTATCAAAATAGCTTTTTAGGGATAGAAAATAGATGGCTTAGAGGTGACCTAATAACTATGTATAAGTATATCAAGGGGCAGTACAGAGATCTCTCATATGACCTATTTATACCAAGAACTGCATCTATAACAACGGGGCTTCCTCTGCGTCTAGAAGAAAGAAGTTTTCTACAAATGTACAGATGGGGATTCTTTACTTTAACCCCTTGGGGACGGAGCCCATTATAACCCTAAGGACGGGAGCATTTTTTATTCATACATGGCAGGTTCCGGTTGCTATCAGCAGCCGGGGACATGCCGGTAATGGCCAACATCAGCGATCAGGCAGATGTCCGCCATTAACCCCTCAGATGCCATGATCAATACAGATCACGGCATCTGCGGCAATGCACACGTTAAAATAGATGATCAGATCGCCCGCAGCGCATCTATAATGGTGGATGGAGGTCCCCTTACCTGCCTCTGTCCATCTCCCGGCGTCTCCTACTCTGGTCTGAGATCGAGCAGACCAGAGCAGGAGATAGCCAATAATACTGATCAGTGCTATGTCCTATGCATAGCACTGAACAGTATTATCAATCAAATGATTGCTATAGATAGTCCCCTAAAGTGTAAAAAAAAAGTGGAAAAATAAAAAGTAAAAAGAGAAAAATCTCCTCCCCCAATAAAAATGAAAAACACAGAAAAAGCGTAATTGTTTTTTAAATAAACATATTTGGTATCGCCACATGCATAAATGTCAAATCTATCAAAATATAATGTTAATGATCCCGTACAGTGAACGGCGTAAATGTAAAAAATGAAAAAATCCAAAAATGCTGCATTTTTGTCACATTTTATGCCCCAGAAAATTAATAAAAAATTATCTAAAAGTTTATTATATGCAAATGTGGTTTCAATAAAAGGTACAGATGACGGCACAAAAAATGAGCCCTCATAAACTAATATGGGGCATGGAACATCTTAGCTATGAGGAGCGATTAAAGGAGTTACAATTGTTTAGTCTTGAGAAGAGACGTTTAAGGGGGGATATGATAAACGTATATAAGTATATTAATGGCCCATACAAAAAATATGGAGAAAAACTGTTCCAGGTTAAACCCCCCCAAAGGACGAGGGGGCACTCCCTCCGTCTGGAGAAGAAAAAGTTCAGTCTCAAGGGGCGACACGCCTTCTTTACCGTGAGGACTGTGAATTTATGGAACGGTCTACCTCAGGAACTGGTCACAGCAGGAACAATTAACAGCTTTAAAACAGGATTAGATAAATTCATGGAACAAAATAACATTAATGCTTATGAGGAAATATAAAATCCCATCCCTTCCCCAATATCGCGCCACACCCCTACCCCTTAATTCCCTGGTTGAACTTGATGGACATATGTCTTTTTTCGACCGTACTAACTATGTAACTATGTAACTATGTAACTATATCACTCTATATATACGGAAAAATGAAAAAGTTATAGGTGGTCAAAATTGGGCGATTTTATATTACTGATTTTGTACAAAAAGTTTTAGATTTTTTTTAAGAGGTACAAAAATATAAAAGTATCTAGCCTTGTGTATTATTTTAATCGTATTGACTCACAGAATAAAGAACACATGTCATTTCTACCGTAAAGTGTACAGTGCGAAAACAAAACCCTCCAAAATTTGCAAAATTGTGGTTTTCATTTAAATTTCCTAATATGGATCGGTAGATGGTAATGTAAAAGAGTTATGGATTTTAAAAGGTGCGGAGGAAAAAACGTAAACACAAAAATAAAATTGGCCTGGTCCTTAAAGGGGTACTCCACCCCTAGACATCTTATCCCCTATCCAAAGACTTGCTCCCTCCCATAGACTTGCATTGAGGGGACGGGGAGTGGCATCACACGGGGCGGAGTCGTGATGTCACGGACTTCCGTTCCCGTGGTCGGGACTCAGACCCTCCCTTTATGTTAGTGGTAAATTTACGTTGATTCTTGCATCATTTCTTGGTGAAAAATTCAAACGTTTCAGGAAATTCCTTTTCTAACTTTGAAGCTCTTTGTTTATTAGAAAAAGGGATATGTCAAATAAATTACACATTGATTGACATATAAAATATGTCCACTTTATGATGGCATCATAAAGTTGACATGTTTTAACTTTTTGAAGACATTAGAGGACTTCAAAATATAGCAGCACTGTTCCAATGTTTCCCGAAAATGTCAAATTCAGAATTTTTCAGGGACCAGTTCAGTTTTGAAGTGAATTTGAGGGTCTTTATGTTGGAAATCCCCTATAAAGGACCCCTTTATGAAAACTGCACCCCTCAAAGTATTCAAAAAGTTTGTTAACCCTTTAGGTGTTTCACAGGAATAGCAGCAAAATGGAGGAGAAAAATAAAAATCTCCATTTTTTACACTAACATTTTATTGTAGCCCCATTTTTTTCATTTTTACAAGGGGGTAAAAGGCAAAAAGGCCCTCCAAAACTTATAATTCATTTTCTCTCGAGTAAGAAAATACCTCATATGTGGATGTAAAGTGCTCTCTGGGTGCACTAGGGGGCTCAAAAGGGAAGGAGCGACAATGGCATTCTGGAGAGCAAATTTTGCTGAAATGTTTTTTGGGGGGCATGTCCCATTTAGGAAGCCCCAATGATGCCAGAACAGTAAAAAAAACACATGGCATACCATTTTGGAAACTAAACCCCTCAATGAATGTAACAAGTGGTACAGTGAGCCTTAATACCCCACAGGTGATTGACGAACTTTCGTTAAAGTGGGATGTGAAAATGAAAATTTTTATTTTTAACACTAAAATGCGGGTGTTACCCAAACTTTTCATTTTCACAAGGAGTAATAGGAGAAAATGCCCCACAGAATTTGTAACCCCATTTCTCTTGAGTAAGGAACTACCTCATGGGGGTTCACTAGAGGGCTCAGAAGGGAAGGAGCGACAATGGGCTTTTGGAGAGCGAATTTTGCTGAAATGGTTTAGGAAGCCCCCATGATGCCAGAACAGTAAGAAAAAAGAAACACATGGCATACTATTTTGGAAACTACACCCCTTAAGGAACGTAACAAGGGGTACAGTACCTTTACACCCCACAGGTGTTTGCCGAACTTTTGCAAAATAGGGACGTAAAAATAAAAAAATATAATTTTTTCAATAAAATGCTGGTGTTATCCCAAATTTTTCATTTTCACAAGGGGTAATAGGAGAAAAAGCCCCCATACATTATTAACCCCATTTCTTCTGAGTATGGAAATACCCCATATGTGGATGTAAAGTGCTCTGCGGGTGAACTACAATGCTCAGAAGAGAAGGAGCACCATTGGGCTTTTGGAGAGAGAATTTGGTTGGAATGAAAGTCGGGGGCCATGTGCATTTACTAAGCCCCCATGGTGCCAGAACAGTGGACCTCCCCACATGTGACCCCAATTTGGAAACTACACCACTCACAGAATTTAATAAGGGGTGCAGTGAGCATTTACACCCCACTGACATTTGACAGATCTTTGGAACAGTGGGCTGTGCAAATGAAAAATTACATTTTCATTTATACGGACGACTGTTAAAACAATCTGTCAGACATCTGTGTGGCGTAAATGCTCACTATACCCCTTATAACATTCTGTGAGGGGTATAGTTTCCAAAATGGGGTCACATGTGGAGAGGGTCCACTGTTCTGGCACTAATTCTCTCTCAAAAAGCCCAATGGCGCTCCTTCTCTTCTGAGCATTGTAGTTCGCACTGTAAGGAACCGTCCTCAGGGATTCACTCTGGGATCATCCTGGACTACGCCCCAGGATGCGTTTCTTCTCAATAAACCAGCAAACAAACATTTATAATGCAAATCTGGCACCTTGCCAGTTTTATTAGACAGGTTGCAGGGAAAAAAATAAACAAAAAGCAGGAACAAAACAAAATCCTAGACCGTCTGGTCACTGACTAAACAGATCAGCTTGTCCTGACTAACAACCGCTGAGCTTCCCTCAGCCGGTTAAACATATGTCCCCTGCAACTTTCTACTCACAATTCATGTCACTCTTTGAGCCGCTCATAGCCCGGGCTGTATACTCCTCAGCAGGCTCTGTCTCTCCCCTACAGCCCACTTGCTGTCTCCTAGGAAGAGCCCAGATTAGACTGACTCTCCATCTTATATACACACCTCCATTCCCTCCTGCCTTATTAATTAAGAAGCAGGTGAGAGATACTTCAGGGTGAGCCAAGGAAATACACCCTTTCCTTGCCACCTCATCACAGCACGCAGAGCACTTTACATCCACATATGGGGTATTCCCTTACTCAGAAAAAATGTTGTTACAAATTTTGGGAGCCTTTTTTCCTATTACCCCTTGTGAAAATGAAAAATTTGGGGTAACACTAGCATTTCAGGGGGAAAAAACTAATTTTTAATTTTCATGTCCAATTTTAACGAAAATGTGTCAAAGACCTATGGGGTGTTATGGCTCACTATACCCCTTGTTACATTTCGTGAGGGGTGTAGTTTCCAAAATGGGATCACAGGTGGGTGTTTTTTTTTTTTTTTTTGCGTTTATGTCAGAACCGCTGTAACGATCAGCTACCCCTGTGCAAATCACCAATTTAGGCCTCAAATGTACATGGCGCTCTCTCACTCCTGAGCCATGTAATTTATCTGCAGAGCATTTTACGTCCACATATGAGTTATTTCCGTACTCGGAAGAAATTGCGTTAGAAATTTTGGGGGTCTTTTTCTCCTTTTATCTTTTGTGAAAATGAAAAGTATGGGGCAACACCAGCATGTTAGTGTAAAAATTTTACATTTTTTTTACACTAACATGCTGGTGTAGCCCCCAACTTTACCTTTTCATAAGGGGTAAAAGGAGAAAAATCCCCCCAAAATTTGTAACGCAATTTCTCCTGAGTACGGAAATACCCCATATGTGGCCCTAAACTGTTGCCTTGAAATACAACAAGGCTCTGAAATGGAAGAGTTCCATGTACATTTGAGGCCTAAATGAGGAATTTGCAATAGGGGCGGACCCGGTTACAAGGATGGGGCTTGTCTCCACCAAAACCCTACAGTAGTGTTTCCCAAACAGGGTGCCTCCAGCTGTTGCAAGACTTCCAGCCTGCCAGGAAAGTCTATGGCTGTCCAGCAATACTGAGAGTTGTGGTTTTGCAACAGCTGGAGGCTCCGTTTAGGAAACACTGCTATATGAGACATTTTTCATTTTTATTGGGGGGGGGGGGACGTGCAAGGGGGTGTATATGTAGTGTTTTACTTTTCATTATTTGTTAGTGTAGTGTAGTGTTTTTAGGGTACATTCGCACTGGGTGCGGTTCACAGTGAATTTTCCGCTGGAAGTTTGAGCTGCGGCGGAAAATTTGCCGCAGCTCAAACTTGTAGAAGGAAACCCGCTGTAAACCCGCCCTTGTGAATGTACCCAGTACATTCACATGGGAGGGGGGGCGCCCCAAACCTTCAGCTGTGGCAAAATTACAACTCCCAGAATGCACTGACAGACCGTACATGCTGGGAGTTGTAGTTTTGCAACAGCTGGAGGCACACTAACTGAGTTAGGAACTAGACTCTAGCTCAGTGTTTCCCAACCAGTGTGCCTACATCTGTTGCAAAACTACAATTCCCAGCATGCCCAGACAGTCAGGGATGCTGGGTGGTATAGTTCTGCAATATGTGGCCCTTCAGATGTAGCAGAACTACGACTCCCAGCATGCCTGGACAGTCTGGGCATGCTAGGAGTTGTAGTTATGCAACAACTGAGGAAGAACAGTTTGGAGACTGCTAAGTAGTGGTCTCCAAACTGTAGCCCTCCAGATGTTGCAAAACTACAACTCCAAGCATGCCCAGACTGTCCAGGCATACTGGGAGTTGTAGTCCTGCAACATATATATGCCAGATATTGCAGAACTACATACCCAGCATTTATACCTGTTTGGAGACCTGCATAGGGGTCTCCAAACTGTGCCCTCCAGATGTTGCAAAACTGACAGCTCCGATCATTCTTATTTTTCCGGGTGAATTTGGCCCGGATCGCCACAAATCGCCGGTCTGAATTGACTGGCAATTTGCGTCGATCGCCGACATGAGAGGGTCTCAGGAACCCCCTAGGTATTGCCACGGGATGCCTGCTGATAGATATCAGCAGTCATCTCGGTCCGAACACAGCCTGGCGAGCTGCGGTGATCAGAAATGCGGAGGGCATACAGGTACACCCTCCGTCCTTAAGTGACGGGACGCGCGGGTGTATCCATACGCCCTCCCTCCCCAACAGGTTAAAGGGGTACTCCGTTGGAAACCTTTTTTTTTTTTAATCAACTGGCGCAAGAAAGTTAAACAGATTTGTATATTACTTCTATAAAAAAAAATCTTAATCCTTCCAATACTTATTAGCTGCTGAATACTACAAAGGAAATTATTTTCTTTATGGAACACAGAGCTCTCTGCTCACATGATGACCACAGTGCTCTCTGCTGACACCTCTGTCCATTTTAAGAACTGTCCAGAGTAGGAGAAAATCCCCATAGAAAACATATGCTCCTCTGGACAGTTCCTAAAACGGACAGAGATGTCAGCAGAGAGCACTGTGGTCATGATGTCAGCAGAGAGCACTGTGTTCCAAAAAGAAAATAATTTCCTCTGTAGTATTCAGCAGCTAATAAGTACTGGAAGGATTAAGATTTTTTTTTAATAGAAGTAATTTACAAATCTGTTTAACTTTCTGACACAAGTTGATGAAAAAAAAAAAAAAAAAAAGTTTTCCACCGGAGTACCCCTTTAAAAGCACTTCCTCTAGAACTCTCTTCTATAGAAAGTGATCTTTTTTTCAGCCATAAAAACTTTGTTACTATGCTAGTATATTAATGTTATTATAACTTTCAGAACAATAAAACAATAAAGTTAACATGTTATTCAAACTGCATGGTGTATACGGTAATAACATGAAAAACAACAAAGAAATTGCTTTATTTTTCCCATTCCCCCTTCCCACAAAAAATATAAAATAAAAGTCCCATCTATATTATGATACATGATATGATATGAAAATACAAGCACTGAAAAAAAGTTATTGGACTAAAAATGTTATGTTTTGATTGTACAACAATAGTAAAACTGTAAATATTGTATATCTCCGGTTCTCTCATAGAACTGCATGTCAACCCTGGCTCCATGCACAAAGAGAGCTGGAGTGTCATGCAGGAAATCCGAAAGGAGGGTCACAGGGATAGATTTTCCTAAACCGGAGTCCCCTTTAACCACTTAAGGACCTAGGGCGTATGGATACGCCTTGACGTCCTGGTACTTAAGGACCCAGGGCGTATCCATACGCCCGTGGGAGTTTCGGTCCCTGCCAATCAGCAGGCCCCCCCCCCCCTGCTAATGTCCAGGGGGGGTCATCAGAACCCCCCTCCCCCCCCCGTCGGCGATCGGCGCAAATCGCAAGTGAACTCACACTTGCGATTTGCGCCGATTACGGGTCATACGGGTCTATGGTGACCCGGTATATAAGGGGGATTGCGGTTGTCTAAGACACCCACGATCCCCCTGTAGGCATAGGAGTGAGGTGACAGGGGTGCCACCCCTCCAATGCCCGCTATTGGTCTGCTATTGATCGTCAGAGGCGACGACCAATAGCAGATCAGGGGCGGGGGGTTAACTTTCGTTTTCCCCGTCCTGCCCACCCCTAATAGGCGGGGCAGAACGGGGAACCGAAGGGGACCGGGCGCCGACGTCCACTTACCGATCCGGAGGCTGCGGCGACGGTGATCGGCAGGCAGCGTGACGTGCGTCAGAAGAGGACGGCTCCTGGAATCCTACGGAAGCCGGTAAGTTGATCTGGAGGGCTACAGTCTGAGACTGTGGTCTCTAAACTGTAGCCCTCCAGATGTTGCAAAACTACAACTCCCAGCATGCCCAGACAGCTGTTTGGGCATGCTGGAATATGTAGTTTTGCAACAGCTGGAGGGCTGCAGTTTGAGACCACTATACAGTAGTCTCTAAACTATATCCCTCCAGATCTTGCAAAACTACAACTCCTAGCATGCCCACATAGCTGTTTGTTGTCTGGGCATGCTGGGAGTTGTAGTTTTGCAACATCTGGAGGTCCTCAGTTCGGAGATCACTGTGCACTGGTCTAAAAACTGTAGCTCTCCAGATGTTGCAAAACTGCAAAACCCAGCATGCCCAGTAAGCAAACAGCTGTCTCGGCATGCTGGGAGTTGTAGTTGGGTACCTCCAGCTGTTGCATAACTACATCTCCCAGCATGCCCTACGGTGATTAGTACATGCTGGGAGTTATAGTTTTGAAACAGCTGGAGGCACACTGGTTGGAAAATACTGAGTTAGGTAACAGAACCTAACTGAAGGTTTTCCAACCAGTGTGTCTCCAGCTGTTGCAAAAGTACAACTCCCAACATGCATGGTCTGTCAGTACATGCTGAGAGTTGTAGTTTTGAAACAGCTGGAGGTTTGCCCCCCCCTCATGTGAATGTACAGGGTACATTCACACAGACAGGTTTACAGTAAATTTCCTGCTTCAAGTTTGGGCTGCGGCAAATTTTTGCTGCAGCGCAAACACCTAGCGGGAAATTCACTGTAACACGCCAGTGCGAATGTACCCTGAAAACATTACACTACACTAACACATAATAAAGGGTAAAACACTACATATACACCCCCTTACACTGCCCCCCCCCCCCAATAAAAATTAAAAACGACTTGTACGGCAGTGTTTCCAAAACGGAGCTTCCAGCTGTTGCAAAACAACAACTCCCAGCATTTCTGGACAGCCACTGACTGTCCAGGCATGCTGGGAGTTTAGCAACAGCTGGCGGCACCCTGTTTGGGAATCACTGGCGTAGAATACCCCTATGTCCACCCCTATGCAATCCCTAATTTAGTCCTCAAATTTGCATGGCGCTCTCTCACTTCGGAGCCCTGACGTATTTCAAGGAAACAGTTTAGGGCCACATATGGGGTATCGCCGTACTCAGGAGAAATTGTACTACAAATTTTTGGGGTCTTTTTTTTCCTTTTACCGCTTGTGAAAAGGAAAAGTTGGGGGCTACACCAGCCTGTTAGTGTAAAAAAATAAAAAAATTTACACTAACATGCTGGTGTTGCCCCATAATTTTTATTTTCACAAGCGGTAAAAGGAAAAAAAGACCCCCAAAATTTGTAACGCAATTTCTCCTGAGTACGGAAATACCCCAGATGTAGGCTTAAAATGCTCTGCGGATACACAACAAGACTCAGGAATGAGAGCGCACCATGTACATTTGAGGCCTAAATTGGTGATTTGCACAGGGGTGGCTGATTTTACAGCGGTTCTGACAAACACAAAAAAAAATACCCACATGTGACCCCATTTTGGAAACTACACCCCTCACGGAATGTGACAAGGGGTATAGTGAGCCTGGACACCCCACAGGTGTTTGACGAATTTTCATTAAAGTTGGATGGGAAAATGAAAAAAATTATATTTTTTCACTAAAATGCTGGTGTTACCCTAAATTTTTTCATTTTCACAAGGGAAAATAGGCATGGGGTATTTCCATACTCAGAAGAGATGGGGTTACAAATTTGGGGGGGCATTTTCTCCCATTATCCTTTGTAAAAATGGTAAATTTGGGGGAAAAACTGCACTTTTGTATGAAAATATTTTTTTTCCATTTACACATCCGATTTTAACGAAAAGTTGTCAAACACCTGTGGGGTTTTAAGGCTATCTGGACCCCTTGTTACGTGCCTTGAGGGGTGTAGTTTCCAAAATGGTATGCCATGTGGGGTTTTCTGCTGTTCTGGCACCATAGGGGCTGTCTAAATGTAACATGTCCCCCAAAAACCATTTCAGAAAAGTTCACTCTCCAAAATCCCATTGTCGCTCCTTCCCTTCTGAGCCCTCTACTGCGCCCGCCGAACACTTGACATACACATATGAGGTATTTCCTTACTCGAGAGAAATTGGTTTACAAATTTTGGGGGCTTTTTCTCCTATAACCACTTGTAAAAATTCAAAAACTGGGTCTACAAGAACATGTGAGTGTAAAAAATGAAGATTTTGAACTTTCTCCTTCACTTTGCTGCTATTCCTGTGAAACACCTAAAGGGTTAACACACTTACTGAATGTCATTTTGAATACTTTGAGGGGTGCAGGTTTTATAATGGGGTCATTTTTGGGGTATTTCTAATATAAAGGCCCTTCAAATCCACTTCAAAACTGAACTGGTCCCTGAAAAATTCAGATTTTGAAATTTTTGGGAAAAAATTGAAAATTGCTGCTGAACTTTGAAGCCCTCTGATGTCTTCCAAAAGTAAAAACATAAAAAAGAGAAAAGAGGAAAGGCGCTCCCTGTGTAGTAAAGCCAGCACGAGGGTAGAGAGGAGAATTAATGCAATATCCGTGCTCACCCTGCTAAGTTGTGTGAGGACATACACAACTATGCTGAATACATGTGATTTTTAAGGATCACAATCCTGTAGTCTGCAGCCTTCCTGGAGGATGTGTGGAATAAAACAAGACTTCAGGGAGAAACCAGGATTTTCGGCGCTGACCATAGACTCTATGGTCAGCGCCGAAAATCCTGGTTTCTCCCTGAAGTCTTGTTGTATTCCAAAAGTAAAAACATGTAAACTTTATGATGCAAACATAAAGTAGACATATTGTATATGTGAATCAATGTATAATTTATTTGGAATATCCATTTTCCTTATAAGCAGAGAGCTTCAAAGTTAAAAAAAAATGTAAAATTTTCAATTTTTTCATCAAATTTTGGAATTTTTCACCAAGAAATTATACAAGTATCGACAAAATTTTACCACTAACATAAAGTAGAATATGTCACGAAAAAACAATCTCGGAATCAGAATGAAAGGTAAAAGCATCCCAGAGTTATTAATGCTTGAAGTGACAGTGGTCAGATGTTCAAAAAATGGCCGGGTCCTTAAGGTATATTTGGGCTGGATCCTTAAGGGGTTAATAAAAGTTAATCAATATGTACCCCAAAGTGATACCACTGAAAACTACAACTCATACTGCAAAAACAATGCATACTGCAAAAAAATTAAAACATCATGGCCCTCTGATTGTGGCTAAACATACTGGGTATCACTGTAATCATAAAAACCAATAGAATAGTGGTATTATGTTTTTTTATATTTATGCTCCATGTTTCACAGAAAAATATATAAAATATAAAAAAACACTGGTAAAATAGTTAGTAAATATTGATCAATAAGCCATTGAAAAGTGCAACTAACCCCATAAAAGACCAGCGCTCACACAGCTACACCAGTGGGGGGGAAAAAACTAAAAATAAAAAACAGAGTAATGGCTCTTACAATATACCAATTAAAAAAAGGAAAATAAATACTTGATCTTTAAAATAAAAATAAGTCTGGATATATATACATATATATATATATATATATGTATATATATTGGTCTGTGGGCCTTAAAATTATGCAAACTGGGAATTAGCTTTGTAATTGGACGTGGATGTATAAATAACATATGCTAGAATCTTTTTCTGCTGCCTCTAGCATTCCAGCCTTAGTAAGCAAGCCCATGCTGCAAATATGGCTGATATGTCAGCAGATTTGTGATGTAATATCACTTTGTACTGTATAGTATTTCAAACTTCAAATACATTAGAGTTTATGTTGAAAAATTCCATTCTTGATAACTTATGCTGACACAATGTGCATTCAGCGCAGCCAGAGACTTTTAGCATAAAATAAACCATATTAGAATGCTCACAGTATACTTTTATTATAACATACCACAAAAGGAGGGAAAAATACTTTTTTTGGGCAAATCCGTGTCTTTATTCCACAAAAAAACTGGTCTGCTGGTCATACTAGTATGTAGACGGTATTACCCATACCCAGAGTGTCTTTTTGCAATTTTGAGTTTAGTACATAGTGACTGTGTCTGCATCACTGTTGTGTACAGCTGGTGTTGTGGGCAATTTTTTTTTTTTTTTAGCCTACTGTAGCGCATTTTTCTGCCCCCATAAGTGCATACCACATACGTACATCTAAATAGTGTACTATTTTGAACCTGTTAATCTGTCAAGGGCCTAGATACTGTGAAAGTCCGGGCAAAAGTAATCACCGGCTGGTGTTGTACTCAGATACTTTTTTAAGTGTACTGTAGTACATTTTTCTGCGCTCATAAATGCATACCACATACCTACATCTAAGTAGTGTACTATTTTGTACCTCTTAATCTGTCAAAGTTTTCAGCCACTCATACACCGCAAAGCACACCCTCCTTGAGCTGCATCATCAGAACGGTATCCCCAACATAGTCTGATTTGTGACTGTCACGATTCGGCAGGCTGGAGGTGGATCCTCTGTGCCAGAGAGGGATAGGCGTGGACCGTGCTAGTGGACCGGTTCTAAGCTGCTACTGGTTTTCACCAGAGCCCGCCGCAAAGCGGGATGGTCTTGCAGCGGCGGTAGCAACCAGGTCGTATCCACTAGCAACGGCTCAACCTCTCTGACTGCTGAAGATAGGCGCGGTACAAGGGAGTAGACAAGAGCAAGGTCGGACGTAGCAGAAGGTCGGGGCAGGCAGCAAGAATCGTAGTCAATATGGCAATAGCAGGAGGTCAAGTACACAGTATGGACAAACACAGTAAACGCTTTCTCTAGGCACTAAGGCAACAAGATCCGGCAAGGGAGTGCAGGGGAAGTGAGGTATAAGTAGGGAGTGCACAGGTGGAAACTAATCAGGAAGATTGGGCCAGGCACCATCATTGGTGCACTGGCCCTTTAAATCTCAGAGAGCTGGCGCGCGCGCGCCCTAGAGAGCGGAGCCGCGCGCGCCAGAGCATGACAGCCGGGGACCGGGACAGGTAAGTGACTTGGGATGCGATTCGCGAGCGGGCGCGTCCCGCTATGCGAATCGCATCCCCGCCAGCAATGTCAGTGCAGCGCTCCCGGTCAGCGGGTCTGACCGGGGCGCTGCAGGGAGAGAAATGCCGCGAGCGCTTCGGGGAGGAGCAGGGACCCGGAGCGCTCAGCGTAACAGTACCCCCCCCCCCCCCTTTAGGTCTCCCCCTCTTTTTGTCGGGATGTCGCTCCACCTGGGACGAGGACATTGGGAGCGATTGTAGAGTCTCCTTCTGGGGGACAGTGAAGTCCTGGGCAGACCGGTCAGAAGGAGTGGGAATGGGGAGGGAGGGCAGAGGGTGAGGCTTGGCACAGTCCTGATAGGCCTTGGGGAGACCAGGCACAGGAGGGGACACTGAGGCCCGACAGACGGGGCTGGGAGCAGACGTGAGGCATTTCTTGCGGCAAGCAGGACCCCAATTCTCGATCTCCCCGGTGGTCCAGTCAAGGGTGGGAGAATGGTGCTGGAGCCATGGCAGACCGAGAAGGACTTCAGATGTGCAGCCGGGCAGAACCAAGAATTCAATCTTTTCGAGATGTGGTCCAATGCTCATAAGCAGAGGCACTGTGCGAAAACGCACAGTGCAGTTCAACTTGACTCCGTTGACTGAAGCAATGTAGAGCGGCTTGATGAGACGGATCACCGGGATGCAGTACCTATCAAGCAAAGAGGCCAGAATAAAATTTCCAGAGGAACCAGAGTCCAAGACGGCCACGGCAGAGAAGGAGGAGTCGGCAGAAGGAGAAATCCGTACGGGCACAGTGAGACATGGAGAAGCAGACTCCGTACCCAGAGACGCCAGACCCACATGAGCAGGTTGCGTGCGTGCATTTTCCAGACGAGGAGGACGAATCGGGCAATCCACCAAGAAATGTTCGGTACTAGCGCAGTACAGACATAGATTCTTATCCCTACGGCGAGACCTCTCTTCAATAGTCAGGCGAGACCGATCTACTTGCATAGGCTCCTCGGCGGGAGGCACAGGGGTAGATTGCAAGGGATACCGTGAGAGAGGTGCCCAGGGATTAAGGTCTTTTTCCTGGCGGAGTTCCTGATGTCTTTCCGAAAAACGCATGTCAATGCGGGTGGCCAAATGGATAAGTTCATGCAGATTGGCAGGAATCTCTCGTGCGGCCAGCACATCTTTGATGTTACTGGATAGGCCTTTTTTAAAGGTCGCGCAGAGAGCCTCGTTGTTCCAAGATAATTCGGAAGCGAGAGTACGAAATCGGATGGCGTACTCGCCTACTGAAGAATTACCCTGGACCAGGTTCAGCAGGGCAGTCTCGGCAGAAGAAGCTCGGGCTGGTTCCTCGAAGACACTGCGAACCTCAGAGAAGAAGGAGTGTACAGTGGCGGTGACAGGGTCATCGCAGTCCCAGAGCGGTGTGGCCCCAAGCCAAAGCCTTTCCAGACAGGAGACTAACCACGAAAGCCACCTTCGACCGTTCAGTAGGAAATTGGTCTGACAACATCTCCAAATGTAGGGAACATTGTGACAGGAAACCTCGGCAGAGTCTAGAGTCCCCATCAAATTTGTCCGGCAGGGACAAGCGGAGGCTAGGAGCGGCCACTCGCTGCGGAAGAGGTGCAGGAGCCGGCGGAGGAGATGGTTGTTGCTGCTGTAGCTGTGACTGAAATTGCTGTAGCTGTGACTGAAGCTGCTGTAGCTGCGACTGAAGTTGCTGTGTCATGGTGGTCAAGTACGACAGCTGGTGATCTTGTTGGGCGATCTGTCGGGCTTGCTGGGCGACCAGCGTAGTGAGGTCAGAGACAACTGGCAGGGGAACCTCAGCGGGATCCATGGCCGGATCTACTGTCACGATTCGGCAGGCTGGAGGTGGATCCTCTGTGCCAGAGAGGGATAGGCGTGGACCGCGCTAGTGGACCGGTTTTAAGCTGCTACTGGTTTTCACCAGAGCCCGCCGCAAAGCGGGATGGTCTTGCAGCGGCGGTAGCAACCAGGTCGTATCCACTAGCAACGGCTCAACCTCTCTGACTGCTGAAGATAGGCGCGGTACAAGGGAGTAGACAAGAGCAAGGTCGGACGTAGCAGAAGGTCGGGGCAGGCAGCAAGAATCGTAGTCAATATGGCAATAGCAGGAGGTCAAGTACACAGTATGGACAAACACAGTAAACGCTTTCTCTAGGCACTAAGGCAACAAGATCCGGCAAGGGAGTGCAGGGGAAGTGAGGTATAAGTAGGGAGTGCACAGGTGGAAACTAATCAGGAAGATTGGGCCAGGCACCATCATTGGTGCACTGGCCCTTTAAATCTCAGAGAGCTGGCGCGCGCGCGCCCTAGAGAGCGGAGCCGCGCGCGCCAGAGCATGACAGCCGGGGACCGGGACAGGTAAGTGACTTGGGATGCGATTCGCGAGCGGGCGCGTCCCGCTATGCGAATCGCATCCCCGCCAGCAATGTCAGTGCAGCGCTCCCGGTCAGCGGGTCTGACCGGGGCGCTGCAGGGAGAGAAATGCCGCGAGCGCTTCGGGGAGGAGCAGGGACCCGGAGCGCTCAGCGTAACAGTACCCCCCCCCCCCCCCTTTAGGTCTCCCCCTCTTTTTGTCGGGATGTCGCTCCACCTGGGACGAGGACATTGGGAGCGATTGTAGAGTCTCCTTCTGGGGGACAGTGAAGTCCTGGGCAGACCGGTCAGAAGGAGTGGGAATGGGGAGGGAGGGCAGAGGGTGAGGCTTGGCACAGTCCTGATAGGCCTTGGGGAGACCAGGCACAGGAGGGGACACTGAGGCCCGACAGACGGGGCTGGGAGCAGACGTGAGGCATTTCTTGCGGCAAGCAGGACCCCAATTCTCGATCTCCCCGGTGGTCCAGTCAAGGGTGGGAGAATGGTGCTGGAGCCATGGCAGACCGAGAAGGACTTCAGATGTGCAGCCGGGCAGAACCAAGAATTCAATCTTTTCGAGATGTGGTCCAATGCTCATAAGCAGAGGCACTGTGCGAAAACGCACAGTGCAGTTCAACTTGACTCCGTTGACTGAAGCAATGTAGAGCGGCTTGATGAGACGGATCACCGGGATGCAGTACCTATCAAGCAAAGAGGCCAGAATAAAATTTCCAGAGGAACCAGAGTCCAAGACGGCCACGGCAGAGAAGGAGGAGTCGGCAGAAGGAGAAATCCGTACGGGCACAGTGAGACATGGAGAAGCAGACTCCGTACCCAGAGACGCCAGACCCACATGAGCAGGTTGCGTGCGTGCATTTTCCAGACGAGGAGGACGAATCGGGCAATCCACCAAGAAATGTTCGGTACTAGCGCAGTACAGACATAGATTCTTATCCCTACGGCGAGACCTCTCTTCAATAGTCAGGCGAGACCGATCTACTTGCATAGGCTCCTCGGCGGGAGGCACAGGGGTAGATTGCAAGGGATACCGTGAGAGAGGTGCCCAGGGATTAAGGTCTTTTTCCTGGCGGAGTTCCTGATGTCTTTCCGAAAAACGCATGTCAATGCGGGTGGCCAAATGGATAAGTTCATGCAGATTGGCAGGAATCTGACCGGGGCGCTGCAGGGAGAGAAATGCCGCGAGCGCTTCGGGGAGGAGCAGGGACCCGGAGCGCTCAGCGTAACAGTGACGTTGCCACACGTTGGAATTCCACCCTCCATATGTTGGACCGACTGTACGAACAAAGAAAAGCCATCACCGATTTCTTGATGAAATAGGTGATAGGGCAAATAGGGCTACTCCCCTAGTGGCAGGTCATTCGTGACACCTACCGTTTGCTTAGGCATTTTTAGTAAGTTGCCAGGATTATGGAATGAGCGACGTCATTACACTGCTTCATTTACTACAATACGTGTTGGAAACGATGGCTGGTCAGGGCACTGGAGACGTGGCGCCTACATCTCACGGCCACATGAGCCCTGTGGGGGCTGAACTGGAGGAGGAGGGACACAGTGGAGCACAGTTTAGCTTTCGCCAAATGGGCGGTTTTTCTAGTGATCTGAATAGAGAGGAGGAGCGTCATGAGGAAGGTGACACAGAGGACCCAGACACACTGTGGCAGTATGCAGTGGAGATGGAGGCAGGGAGTTCCTCCGAGTCACTTGCTCAAATGGCACGATGCATGCTCACTTGCTTGCGTAGTGACAACCGAATTGTCACCATTCGGCAGCGCCACAAAAAAGGGGCCTGTTTTTACACCCACTGAGAGGGAGGACAAAGTGACCTACTACAGTGGCATCCTATGTAGTCAGTTGGCCGATGCCTATAAGCACCATTGTCCATCCTCTGAATCGGGGGTCCCCTGCACTCCCCTTCCACTGCCATGGCTGCTGGGGAGGGGTGGGGTGGCAGGAGCAGTACCAGCTCCATCAGCAGCAGCCTGAGTCTACAGTCGCTGATGAGTAGCTTTCTTCACCCACATAGTGAAGCAACTCATCTGTAGCAGGTACACCTGGAGCAGGACCTGAACGAACAGGTGGTGGCATACCTTGATATGCCCATGCCAACACACCTTGAAGATCCATTTACAAACATTCCTCCACATCAAACCATTTTTTCACCCACCTTCGTCGCCGGGTACTGGTAATGTCACCCACCGCACCACTCTGTCACCGGTCACTTTTAGGACTCCTGATGATGCTGCTGCCACCTCCAGGCTGTCTCATTCAGCCACTATATGGTCTCCTCATGCTTCAGCCACCTCCAGATGGTACCATTAGGCACTATATGGTCTCCTCATGCTGCCAACAACTCTACGCTGTGTCATTTAGCCACTTTATGGTCTCCTCATCCTTCAGCCACATCCGAGCTGTGTCATTCAGCCCCTATATGGTCTCCTCATGCTTCAGCTGTGTCATTCAGCCACTATATGGTCTCCTCATGCTTCAGCCACATCCAAGCTGTGTCACTCAGCCACTATATGGTCTCCTCATGCTGCCAACACCTCCATGCTGTGTCATTCAGCCACTATATGGTCTCCTCATACTGATGCCACCTCCACGCTCTGCGGCAGTGATTCTAACAGCGATGCCTGTAATCTGCATGTCATACTGAATAACAGTATTATTTCACTACCCCAGCACACTCCATATGCGTGTTAGAACAAAGCAAAGTGTTCTACACCCCTATAGAGGCTCCCTGATTGCCAGAAATAGCTGTTTTTAATATAGATTCGCCATAAAAAAAATTCGACCTGAACCAAGAATTCCACGAGTCGGCCGAATTGAAAGCAACTGTAGTTGCTGTATTCGCACGCAGGGACTTATAGTCCTTCTCAACTAAGATGTAACTTAACTTATCTGAACTTGATGTGGACAGACTTGACTGAGCTAGCGTTCATGTGACTAGACTGACTGAATAAGACTTGACTTGAATTAGATATAGTGGAGAAAGTCCACTCATGAAGATCCCCAACACGGCTGAAACTCCAAACGTACAGCAAGCAAAAGAGTAGTTATAAGAGAATGCATCAGCCGAAGGGTCACGACCTGGAACGCGTTTACGCCTCTTTCTGTGCTCTGTAGCATGTTTTATCCGGCTGTGCCGCGAGTCCTGTCGCTTTTATTTGGTTCCAATAAAGTATGACTTTGTTTACCACTGGCTGATACATGCTCTTTTGCTGACTTGAACTACACTTGACTTAGCTTGGGAGCTGACTATCACTGACTCTTGCAACTTCACTTGTGGAATACCATACAATTCAGATGGAAGGGTGATGTCGCTCAAAAACTAGAATCTGTGCAGCAACTGTGTCTTTGGGCCTGTCCACATATGGTGAGGTACAGGTCACACAGCAGAGGTCTGGACTGTATCAATATCTAAAATGCATCTAACCAGGCACTTATCTTTTATAAAAAATATTTTGATATATGTTTCAATAACTATATAAAATGTATTTAACCCTATAAATGTAGAAATGCTTTATTCTATGTGTTTAAACATATGACTAGTTCAATTAATAAATCTTTATAAACCCATCATCCATAACATTAATACCACCCTCTAATATTGTGTCCCAGCCTCCATAACATTAATACCACCTCCTTATATTTAGTCCCATCAGCCATAACAATAATACTGTGGTGTCCCGGTACCGTATTGTATACGTTACCTGTATAGAGGTCCCCATAGTCAGAGTCCCTAGGACATCGGGGTCCCTCTTTTGTAGTTTTCCCCTTGTCACCTCTCACTTAGTCAATGTCTATATAGCAGTTCTTATTAATATAAATATAAGTATAGGAATATAAATGTATTTTGTTATCTACCTGTTCGGAGCGTAGCAGGACCTGCGGGTCACGTGATCAGGTTAAAACTCTATGGTATTGCTTCAGGACCTTTGGAGGTTCCCGTGATGTATGCACCCACAATGCACTGTAACGGTGAGTGACAGTTGTTACGGACCAATCCAAAACGGCCGGCCCCTGCCCATATAAGGGACCCGCGCCATCTTGATCCCTCTCTTGGGTTGCTGACTCTGGAAGAGGTAGGACCTCCGCAGCTTACAAGACAATTTACCAGGCCAAAGCCTTGCGGCCTAGGCCTATAGCATAGCGGATATACTAAGCAATTCCCCGCTACTCATCGCAAGATCACTGGACCCAATTACTCTCCTAAATCCAGAGGATCTCTGCAATATAATTCTACGGAAGCTGAATTGGGCTTATCTGATCCCAACCGACTGTCAATCGCTGCTCAAGCTTATGTAAAGAGACTCTGTTATCTGGACTGTTACTGTTACTACATGCTCAGATATTGGGAAACACAGGTTGGGAAACACTGAGTTAAGTAACAAACTCTCAGTGTTTTGCAACCAGTGTGCCTCCAGCTGTTGCATAACTACAACCCCCTTCATGCACGGACAGCCAAAGTGGATGCTGGAAGTTGTAGTAGTATGCCTCCAGCTGTTGCATAAATACAAGTCCCAGCATGCTAAGAGCTGTAGTTTTTGCAACAGCTAGAGGCACACTGGTTGCAAAACACTAAGAGAAAACTCACGTTTTCGCAACCAGTATGCCTCCAGCTGTTGCAAACTACAACACCCAGCATGCACTGATAGACCGTACATTCTGGGAGTTGTAATTTTGCAACAGCTGGAGGCACACTGCCAAAGGGCATGCTGGGAGTTGTAGTTTTGCAACAGCTGGAGCTTTGCCACCCCCCCCCCCCCCCATGAGATTGTACAGGGTACATTCACACGGGCGGGGATTTACACATAGGCGTGCACAGCCTATTGCATTAGGGTGTGCACCCTAAAGCATAAACTCACTCCACGCATGCGTGCGTGTGTTTATGTATGTATATATATATATATATATATATATATATATACACACACACACACACACTCTTGCTTGCATAGTGTAGGAGGATTGGATCCAGGGCCGGTTTAAGCTTAGCATGGCCCTGGGCAAAATCAGAAGTTGGGTCCCAAAAGTTGTAATAGTGCACTAATCAGATTAGTAAATTTTTGGTCACTTCAAATACCATAAAAATATCTAAAAAGCAAAAAATAAACAAAAATGGTACCGATGAAAACTACAAATCACAGCGTTAAAAATGACCCTCATACATCCCCATATACAGAAAAATAAAAGTGCTATAGGGATCAGAATAGGACAATTTTATATTTTTGTATTCACATTAGGTTGGCAGCATAGTTCCCCCACATTAGGTTGGCAGTATAAATCTCCCACATTAGGATGGAAATATATTTCCCCCACATTAGGTTGGCAGCATAGTTCCCCCACATTAGGTTAGTAGTACAGTTCCCCCACATTAGGTTGGCAGTATAGTTCCCCCACATTACGTTAGTAGTACAGTTCCCCCACATTACGTTAGTAGTACAGTTCCCCCACATTAGGTTAGTAGTACAGTTCCCCCACATTAGGTTGGCAGTATGGTTCCCCCACATTAGGTTAGTAGTACAGTTCCCCCACATTAGGTTGGCAGTATAGTTTGCCCACATAAGGTGCAGTACAGTTCCCCCACATTAGGTGCAATATAGTTCCCCCACATTAGGTGCAGTATAGTTCCCCCACATTAGGTGCAGTATAGTTATAATTGTAGGGAGGAGGGCAAGTCTAGAATTTACCATGAGGCTTACGGGACTAATTCTACCCCTCATCTTATATTTGCCAATGGGTTCAATGGGCGGAGCCAAAGGGTTGTCAAAATTAGGTTTTGCCTAGAGTGTCAAAAATCCATGCACCAGCCCTGACTAGACCTCCCACTTGTGTGTTTGTTTGCTGGTGTTTATACAGATGCATTTGATGTGGATTTGAAAAAAAATAGTAAGTCGAATGGTAAAACTCATGTTTTTCTTTACTTGGTAAACAGAAGAACACTTTTACTATAAGATGGTGGCACAGAGGGGGGAATATTCCAAATTGAATTTTTTTTTGCACCAGATTGGTTGAAAAAGTGATGCGGCACCCAGCAAGCTTGGAGCAGCATGCAGGTTGTAGTTTTGGGTATGCAGCTGACCCAAAACTATGACCAGCATGTTGCACCATAATCTAAATTGTACTCCTATATAGTGCAAGATGTATGGAGTTGTAGTTTTGGTCATCATAGATTGTATCAGGGCATGCTGGGAATTGTAGTTGGTAACTGCAAATCCCAGCATTGCATTCCTTCAAGGAATGCAATGCTGGGATTTGCAGTTACCAACTACAATTCCCAGCATGCCCTGACACAATAAAACTACAACTCCCATTATGTTGCACTATACTATAATATAGGTTTTAGGGGGCTACATGCTGGGGGGAGCTGTAGTTTTTGGTCAGCTGCAGAGATATAGGCTGGAATCTGGATCAAGGAAATTTCTTGATCCAGATTCCAGCCTATATTTCTGCAGCTGACCCAAAACTACAGCTCCCCCCAGCATGTAGCACCATATAACCTATACTATAGTGCAACATAATGGGAGTTGTAGTTTTGGGTCAGCTGCAAAACCCTAAGCTGTATCAGGGCATGCTGGGCATTACAGATAGTAACTGCAACTGCCAGCATGCCCTGATACAATCTTGGTCTGCTCTGCAGCTGTCCCAAAATTAATGCATTGCTTCCCCAGGACTCAGGGGTATAGTGCAACATAATGGGAGTTGTAGTTTTGGGTCAGCTGCAAAACCATAGACTGTATCAGGCTGATGCAGCCTATGGTTTTGTCGCTGACCCAAAACTAATTTTGGGACAGCTGCAGAGCAGACCGAGATTGTATCAGGGCATGCTGGGAGTTGCAGTTGTGCCCAGGCTCACAGCTCAGGACTACATTCCCATCATGTATGATTGTCACTGTCTATTATATGTAACCTACATACAGGGCTGGCATCAGAAATTTTGGGGCCCCTTACACAGCTTGTAGTCTGCCCCCCCCCCCTCCCCGCGGCAAACACTAGATTTTATCTTAGTATCGGGCTTAGAAACATAAAATAATATCGTCACTCTGTATTAATTTTGTAGTGAATACTGTAAAGAAATAAAAGCCACTATACGCAGGCCAGTATCACTAATAACACCACAATACAAGGGACATATAATTCCGCCACACCATAATGACTACCATTACCACTGACTAATACTCCTATATTGTTATTGAATAAAAACCACTATACAAATACCAATATCCGCCATACAGTGACCATACAGAAATAGATACCGGCTGTACACAGGTGCTGCAGACCATATGAGTAATTATAGTTATATACTCACAGGGACGTCTTCTCTGATCAGTGTCGTTCACTTTTCTCTTTCTTCTCCATCTGTCCTGGGTCATCGTGAAGATTTCTCCCGATCACAACTCGTCTTCACCGAATCTGCCAGACAAACATTTTAGGTTCCTTGCTACAGCAAAATCCTCCCCTATATACAAACCCCCTATATGTATTACACTGCCCCATATAGTATTAGATCCCTCTGTGCAGCTGTATAGTATTAGGCCCCAACATTGTCCCTATAGATTGTCACAGCTATTTGCTGTGTTAGCATGCTGGGATTTCCAGTTTTGCAACAGCTGGAGGGCTACAGTTTGAAGATCACTGTGCAGTGATCCAACGGTGGCCCCCTAGATCTTGCAAAACTACAACTCCTAGCATGCCCAAACAGCAAATAGCTGTCTGGGCATGCTGGGAGTTGTAGTTTTGCAACATCTGGAGGCTACAGTATAGAGACCACTATATAGTGGTCTCAGACTGTAGCCCTCCAGATGTTGCAAAACTGCAAATCCCAGCATGCCCAAACAGCAAACAGCTGTCTCGGCATGCTGGGAGTTGTAGTTGAGTACCTCCAGCTGTTGCATAACTACATCTCCCAGCATGCCCTTCAGCGATCAGTACATGCTGGGAGTTGAAGTTTTGCAACAGCTGGAGGCACACTGGTTGGAAAATACTGAGTTAGATAACTGAAGGTTTTCCAACCAGTTTGCCTCCAGCTGTTGAAAAAGTACAACTCCCAGCAAGCACAGTCTGTCAGTAATGCTGGTAGTTGTAGTTTTGAAACAGCTGGAGGTTTGCCACCCCATGTGAATGTACAGGGTACATTCCCACTGGCGGGTTTACAGTAAGTTTTCTGCTTCAAGTTTGGGCTGCGGCAAATTTTTCGCCACGGCGCAAACTCCTAGCGGGAAACTCCCGCCAGTGTGAATGTACCCTAAAAACACTACATTACACTAACACATAATAAAGGGCAAAACACTACATATACACCCCCTTACACTGTCCCTCCCAATAAAAATGAAAAACTTATCATACGGCAGTGTTTCAAAAACAGAGTCTCCAGCTGTTGCAAAACAACAACTCCCAGCATTTCCGTACAGCCACTGACTGTCCAGGCATGCTGGGAGTTTAGCAACAGCTGGAGGCACCCTGTTTGGGAATCACTGGCATAGAATACCCCTATGTCCACCCCTATGCAATCCCTATGTAGTCCTCAAATGCGCATGGCACTCTCTCACTTCGGAGCCCTGTCGTATTTCAAGGAAACAGTTTAGGGCCACATAAGGGGTATTTCCGTACTCAGGAGAAATTGCACTTCAAATTTTAGGGGCTTTTTTCCTTTACCCCTTATGAAAAGGAAAAGTTGGAGGCTACACCAGCCTGTTAGTGTAAAAAAAAATAAAAGATTTTACACTAACATACTGGTATTGCCCCATACTTTTTATTTTCACAAGCGGTAAAAGGAATAAAAGACCCCCAAAATTTGTAACACAATTTCTCCTGAGTACGGAAATACCCAATATGTGGGCATAAAATGCTCTGCATAAGACGCGCAACAAGGTTCAAGAGCGAGAGCGCACTATGTACATTTGAGGCCAAAATTGGGGATTTGCACAGGGGTGGCTGATTTTACAGCGGTTCTGACATAAATGCAAAACAATAAATACCCAGATGTGACCCCATTTTGGAAACTACACCCCTCACGGAACATAACAAGGGGTATAGTGAGCCTTAACATCCCACAGGTATTTGACGAATTTTCATTAAAGTTGTATGGGAAAATGAAAAAATATATATTTTTTTTCACTAAAATGCTGGCGTTACCCAAAAGTTTTCATTTTCACAAGGGAAAATAGGGAAAATTTGTAACCCCATTTCTTCTGAGTAAGAAAATACCACATATGTGAATGTAAAGTGCTCTGCGGGAGAACTACAATGCTCAGAAGAGAGTGAACGCAATTCCTTTTTTTTTATTTTATATATTTGGAAAAGTTTTCATATTTTAGTTTCTCGGGAGGAGATAGGTCCACTTTATGAGTAAAATAGAAACTTCCAGTGGTCAAGTGTAAAGGTGTAGCACACATTCTTCCCAGTAAAACAGCATCCATTCTAATTTTAGTGTGGTTATAGCATGATACCACAATAAATACATCCTTTTTATTGTGCTGTTACAAGCAAACTAAATGTGTAGAACGTTGTACAGAATGCATTCTCTCTATAGTAAGAATACTAAAACGCAAATGGATTTCCTGTGCTTTTGACCAACTAAATAAATGCATTAGTACGGAACACAAGGCTTTATGTTTACCTATTAAATAGAATTTTACACACTATACGAGTCTTTTACAGCCTCCTTTAAAAAATGTACCCATTCTATATCAGTTCTGGGAAGTTAACCATACAATTACGTGGATAAATAAAACATTAAACGTTTTGTGATGACACATAATAGGGAACCTAACAACTGACTTGCACTAAACTCAATACACAGGGATATAGTTTGGGTGAATCCGGATTACATTGGGATATCACTTACCTGGATCCATAGTCCGGTTACGGAGATACTTGTTGTATTAGCTGGCATTGCTAATCTTGAAATGGCCGGGTTTGTGCAATGGAGGCAGGATACTACATATCCAGCTTTCCTGCCTCCATCCACTCTGCTCTGATATGCCTGCCCACTTAGCGTTCACATGGGAAATAAAGCAACATGAATATTCATGAAGTGGATGGGTATATAGTAGCAGGGGGGACCGAGGCATGGAAGCTGGGTATGCTGGGTCCTGCCTCCATTGCGCAAGGCCAGCCATTTCCAGATTAGCGCTGCCGGCTAATACAATGGGTATCTCTAGAACCGGACTGTGGATCCAAATAAGTAATATCTCTTTCTAATTTGGTTTACTCGCACTAAAACTCTGTGTATAGGGTTTAATGTGGGTGAACCTGTTGTCAGTTGTCCTTTAACCACTTAAAGGGTATTCCGGGCAAAAACATCTTATCCCCTATCAAAAGGATGTCTGATCGTGTGGGGCCCGCCGCTGGGACCCCCACGTGATCTCCCTGCAGTAGCCCAGGCTTCCAAGACGGGGACGTGACGTCACTCCACGCCCCCTCCATTCAGGTCTATGGGAGGGGGCGTTGTGGCCATTACACTCCTCCCATAGAAATGAATGGAGGGGGTCTGGCGTGATGTCACGTCCCCGAGGTTTCCGAAACTTCAGAAGCAGCTACGCATAGAATACGGGCTTCTGCAGGGAGATCGCGGGGGTCCCAGCCAGGGACGTGCACAGACATTTTGGAGGGCAGGGGCTCAAGTAAAAAAAAGAGGGCACTTTTCATAATTTTAAAAACGTCTGCCAGACTTAATGGGCAGATGTGCTGTGGCCCAGGGATACAGTGGACTCCCGCCGGGCCTCCTCTACATTCCTATCCCCCCATAAAAGTTGGTGTTTTTGTAAAATAGAGTCAAGAACAGTTTCTATGAATGTCTGCCATGTGTATATACACTTTGGCTGTGCTGTCAGTCTTATTTACAGAAAACATGTGACAGCTGCCCTATAATACACTGTATTATAGAGGAGATTTATCAAAACCTGTGCAGAGAAAGAGCGGTGCAGTCGCCCATAGCAACCAAACAGATCGTTTTGCAGAAGGATTTTCCTCTGCAAAGATTTTAATAAATCTCCCCTATATGCCCCGGTCTGACCTCTATATGACAAAACCCATCACCAATCCCCCATCCCCCATTCCCCAATCCCCCATCCCCAATCCCCCAATCCCCCATCCCCAATCCCCCATCCCCAATCCCCCATCCCCAGTCACCCATCCCCAGTCACCCATCCCCAGTCACCCATCCCCAGTCACCCATCCCCAGTCACCCATCCCCAATCACCCATCCCCAATCACCCA